>NW_015505407.1:391152-439830 GCF_001515645.1 Sinocyclocheilus grahami
TAATATGTCATGATGTTTAAAAAACTGAATTTTTGAAATCCAGAAAATAAGTTAAAGGTCAATAAAAACATAAATAAACCTTAATATAAATTTTTTTTCTGGGTTTTAAAAATTCAGATAAATTTTTAAAATGTACTACAATTGATCTTTATTATTTAATATAAATATAATTATTTATATTTAAGAATATTATAAAATATTCTACATTTTAAATATCTGCTGTAAAAGGTTCAGAAAACGGCTAAACTACAAATAATTTAGAAAATTTGTAAAAGTAGTTTTTATTAAAAATTGATCAATTATACTTTACAATATTTATAAAGTAAAAATATAAAGTAAATATGTATAATTATGTGAATAAAAGAACATTTACTGTAGGTGTACTGTAAGTAAAAGGAAAGAAGGAACAAATATGAGCAGGCAAACAGTCAGCCAAGGAGCTACAGACAAAAATGAGCCGCAGAAACCCTCATATTCTCAAAACAAAGCATAAAACTAAAACCAGAGAAGCACAATACAAATAAAAGAAAATGTGCCCATGCACAAGTGAAACAATGAATGATTTTCTATTTGTGATTCCTTCTAAATTACATTTATTTAGACTCAAAGCTTTGCATGTAAGCCTCAGAGTTCCAGCATTCCCATAAAATCGTTTTATTGTGAAAAGGGCGGATGTTGTTGAATTATGTGTGCTTTGAAACAATTTAATGTGGACTTACAGCGCTGTTATTTATAGAAGGCAAGCTTCTGAGTGTGTTCCCGAGGTCGTGTTTATTTTGTTTCTCAGGGAGGGTAAAAACATTCCCCTCCAGAAGTTTTATAAAGTATTTCGCTGTCTTCAAACTTGAGACAATGGGACACTGTTGCACAGACAGTGGGATGCACTGTGACCTTGCCCATGGTCTCCGCTCCCCGTGCTGGGAACAGAGGATGTCTGAGATCATAGCCCCACAGACAGCTTTGCATCTCCCCCAACACACCACAGGCTGCCGCACTTGGCTCAATCTCCAGTTTGCGATAACATCCGAGGCTAATTCCTTCTGCAGACTTCACGTGAGAACCACGTGTGGGGCGAGACGACAACCAACGGAGCATCTCTCTAGCCAATCGCCCCACCTGAGAACATCTGGCCTTGGGCAGAACAACCCGCAGCTTTCATCTGGCCTTGAGAAGCAAGGGGGGTGGAAAGAGTGACTTTCTCATACTGTAAATATGGAGAGTCTCGGACAGCTCACTGTTTCCTCAAAGCATCATCTGCATTAGTGTATACTATGTCTGTAGGGAGCGTGCGCTGCTTTGCTTTGCCATCCTTTGCTATCCATCCTCATACAAAGTAACAGTCTCAACCAGAAACACCAAAACTGTTCTCAGATCAGCTTTTATACTTGCCAGCACCTGTCACGACAGTGAGCTTATTCAGACAGAGTCTATCCTAAACGGCTGGGATGGATGTGTCCCGTTTATTTTAAGCTCTGTCTCTCAGGATGTTAGGTTGGACAGCAAATAACTTTGTTGTTACTAGCTTTTAAAAAGGGTTCTGCCAAGTGCATCAAGACTGGCCATGTAGCCTGCTTGAATACCATGAAACCATTAAAGATACAACAGGGGCTCATTCACACAAAATGTGTATTCATGCAAATCAGTAAATACCGAAAAAATGCTAGGAGCTTCCTGTATTCCTGAATTGAAAACAGCCATATTTATAATGCTATATTTAGGGCTATTCACAGGTTCTATTAAAAAGAAAAGAAAAGGGAATCAAATAATTTTTGTGGTTCTGTTATGAATTCGCACAGTTGCATTCTTCCACCAATGCGGATGGAACACTAAATACTGTGAAAATGTTCAGCGGGAAACACACAGCACAACCAGTAATATCCAATTCCCAACCTCATGACTCTTATGAACCGGTTCTAGGATTCTTATGAGCCAGTTCTTTTTAGTGAATCAGTAACATACAGCACAAGCTAATCTGATTCCCAAGCTAAAGACTCTTATGAGCCTGTTCATTTTTCTGAATCAGATGCATTGAGCACAACCAGTAAAATATGATTCCTGAATGAATGACTATTATGAACTGGTTCTTTTCCACAAACACTTATGAATCAGTCACTTACTGAACCACAAGTCATTCATAATGTCATGTGAACAACAGTGAACCAAGAGCTGATACAGTTATACGTGTTAGGCATTAGAAACCTAAATTAGTGCAGTTACTGGCTGATTTGTAATTAAAGAGTCAGTAGGATCTTATAAAACAAATAAATAATTAATTAAATATGTTACCACATTTTTGTTGTTGCACATTTGTAGTTAAAATAAATGTAAAAATTATATCCCCCTCAAAATAAAAAGAATCGTAAATAAAACTGTTCATGAATCATCAGAATAGAACTGATTAAATTCGGAAAGATTCCCATCCCTGGCTATATTTAGGAGTGTAACACCCTGCAATTTTGTTGTTCCAATTCAAATGGACTGCCTAGGCAAGCAGAATGAGTTAGCTTTTGCCCTTGGCTCCTAGGAGCCCATCCTCTGCCAGCACTGTGCAGTGTCCAGTCAGGCCTACAGTAGCACCTAAGCTAGGCCTGTGTTTGGTTTGGGAGCAAGGAAGTGCGGTGGGGCAGTAGGATTTGGTCTGGCCGGCATCGCCCTCCCCCCTCCTACCCTGCAAAAAAAAGAGAAAAAATCCAGAGGCCTGAGGCCTAGACACTGCTGCCATTCAGCTGCCCCGTGTGTTGGGGATAAAGTTGGGATTGTTTGTCAGTGGACTGCAATGTGAGGAATGCAGAGCTCCATTTCCCCTCTGGGAAAGGAACATTGAAGGGTGGACATTCCGTCCTTCTCTCTCTCTCTCTCTCTCTCTCTCTCCCTCTCTCTATCTAACTAACTCTCTCTCCAAATCACCATTTGTTTCTCAGGAACGATCCATTTACCACATCCAGCAGCAGCCTTAGTCATAACAGTTGTGACTGAAGTGGAATAACAGATCGGATCTCTCCCTGGTGAGCTATTCTGAGTTCCTAGCAACAGTGAACTTAGAGACCCACAAGCTCCTTCACATGAGGATTCCATATCCACAGTCCACCCCACTCCCACTGGCATTTCCTTGTGCACATCATTCCCTGTGACATCACATTTCTGTCACATACTCACGCAATTTCCTCCTTAAACCTGCTGCACTCCCAGTGCCACCGGCTTTGCAGCTTGACGTATGGGACCGTCATCAAGCGGCGACGTCCTTAATGAATATGTTCCTGAACTAAACAAGCTCAGTGAAAGGCCTCTGCTGAGATTTTTTTCCTTTGATGTTTCTCCCCACAAATGAGCCCACAGAGCTGCAATGAGAGAGAACTTTCTTCCTAACTTGTTTAGAGACCACACAGCCCATAAAGAAAGATGGTGCTTGCTCACATTTGTTGGCCCATCGGGCCAGTCCAGTGATTTAACCCAGCAGTAGCATGTGTTAACCTTTAACAACACTTTGGACTTTGTTTACACCACACAGAGAGGAGCTTACAAGGCCCTCCCCCTCCCCCACCTCGGTGCCTCAGACCACATCACTGTCATGCTAATGCCTGCATACAGACCACTCGTTAAAGTTCATAGAATGATGACATTTTCTGACAATCATGTGACTACCAAAACAGTTTAATTAAAAACACCTACTGCAGTCTAACTACATCTGCTCTTCTAGCCAGATGTGTGCTCACATGGTTCAAGAAAACCGCCATTGGCACACTTGCTACGCCAAGACTCAAAGGCTGGAAGACACATTACACCAGGTGCTTGCAAGTTCATGGCCATTTCATATTGGAAGATAATTGGAGGATCCAGCTCCCTCTTCTCAGCTCTGCATGTGAGCGATACGTTAACTTTCATTACACACTCATCTATGACATTTAAAAGCTCTGTTCCAAAACCTAGTGAGTTGCCTATAGTACCTAGTAGCAGCTGTCTTCAAAGGCAGAATCCTATAGGTCACTGAACCTGACTCATTTGAAATGCAATATTAGGCAAATCCTATAATCCTATATACGCAGAAACATAAAACGCCATACATAAAATGCTCTATGTCAAGAAAATGGGAGATTTGACTCACAATTGAGTTCATTTGCAAAACGAACAATGGAATACTCTAATAAGCATAAACATCTTTAGCACACACACATTTTGTGTAAATAGACACGAAAAAAATAATTTAATAAAAAAAATAATCATTTTAAATTAATTTTCAGTATTTACTTAAATACATTTCTAATGTATAAAAATGATAAATTTCTCTCACTTTGTAAACCATCTTTGACATTTTTTTCTTTGAGCTTGTCAAGCTTTCTGGGGTAAATCATGGTAAAGGCGCATTCACAGCGAGAACAATATAAAGAAAATTGTAACAGTAAAATATATTAGCATCTACACTAACGCACACTAACATTCTGTTTAAAAAAGAAAAAAAGAAAAGCTTGAGCTCTATAAAGTGGATTCTGATTAAAGGCACAATATGTACGATTTTTTAATTAAAATATCCAAAAACCACTAGAATAGTGTTATATATTTTGCTGACTTGTGTACTTACATTATCCCAAATGTTTCGAAGAATGTTTAAATCCAGAGAAATAAGCAATTTTAACTAGTGACATGGACCCCCATAGTGTCATTGTGTCGCCTGCCAATGACGTCATAACCCCTCGATTTCCGGTTTTGTTTTGTAGAAAACATGAAAACACCAAAGACGCTTTAATATGTTATGCGTTTTATTAGACAGGTGACGACCACACAGAGTAGCATTATAACAGAACTTTCAAATGTATCTAGTATGATAAAACAGCACTGCTTTCCCCCCCCACATACGCACGACCAGAAGGAGCGGAAGTGGTCGACTGTGGCATAATAAAAGCTCCACTGCTTTCGAGCCATGTGTCGCGCTCGTTCAGCGGCCTCGTTTCGCTTCGATGGCTTTCAGTCTCACCCTGCTTCATTCTACTACATTAATAAATCATTAGCTCATCCATGAACATGATTTCTGCCCTCTGTGGGGATGCAGACGACAACTCACATGATTCCACACTCAGTCACGGCATCATCAAACTACGCCTCTGATTCTTTGTTTGTTTTGAATACGCGCCCTCTAGTGGCAAAAAATTACATATTGTGCCTTTCATTGTCAATGATTTTATCGTTTATCAGCTGGGAAAAAAGCTGTTCCAGTTCCTTGTTTTGACAATTTTTTAGAAAGCACTCCTTTTTTAGTTTAGAAGCTAAACTAAACTAAAAAAAAAAGCTAAATTGTTTGTCAGAAACATTAAGAGATATGTTTAAACTTAACCCACTGCTTTACAGCCTATATATGTCTTGCAGCACTTTGTTCAGTAATGCCACTGATTTAATAGCAGAGGCTCAGCAGATAGATGTCTGGTGCGGTGCGGTGCGGCGCGGCTGTGCTGACTGTGAGAGTTTTGAGAGTTGGGCGGCTCTATGCTATGTCAGAGGGTTCACTGCCTGTGCTTTATGACCAAAGTCGACTCAGGCCAGACCAAAGCCATTTGAGCAAGTAAATAGCCTAACAATATCCTTCCTCCCTTGCTGGTTTGCTGTAACTCTCATTACACAGACCACACATTACCAAACACACATGCAGATGACCAGACCTCCTGTGGACATCAAAACAACCCACATACAACATCTACTTAATATCTTAGGTCATAGTAGGATTTAATGTGATGGCACTGTGCTAACGCCTAGAAATATCATTAACCATTGACTATTAAGCATATTTTAATGGACTGACCTGACTTTTAATGCTGCCATTGTTTTTTTCAGAGATGTTTTTATAAAGATGTTACCTTTTTTCGATGTTTTTACAAAAACTGTAATTAGCAAGTTAAATTATTTTAAAATGTGTATGAAAAAAATATTAATGTAAGACATTTTTTGTGTAATGTCTTCTGACTATTAAGCATATTTTAATGGACTGTCCTGATTTTAATGCTAGGCTTTAAAAAAAACTTAATGTTACTATCAAATTTATTTAGAAAAAAATGTAAAACTATAAAATGGGAAACATTACGTTGTTTTTAATGTTAAGTTGTTATATAGAAGAGCATAAAATAACATTTGATGCTGATTAAGGCACTAAAATAATTCAAAACAAATGTAATTATTACGCAAAAAAAGAAATAACAGGCTTTTCTGTATAGCATTTGAAAACAATGTAACAGATCA
Organism: Sinocyclocheilus grahami; assembly: GCF_001515645.1. Classification (NCBI taxonomy): domain Eukaryota; kingdom Metazoa; phylum Chordata; class Actinopteri; order Cypriniformes; family Cyprinidae; genus Sinocyclocheilus; species Sinocyclocheilus grahami. The sequence goes on from NW_015505407.1 coordinate 397,375, forward strand.
CTAACAGAAACAGATCTGTAAAAGTACTCAGATTAATATTTAAAAAAAAGAAGAAGAAGAAAAATATGAGATACTTTGTAACTTTAAGGAACATGTGGAAACTAGCCTCAACACATTATTATGAGTGACCTACCTTTTGTGGTCTGTACATCTTCAAGTTACAACTTTATAGCATTCCTTCAAGAATGGAACTTATTTGGTTTCTTCCTATTGAAAAGAGGCTCGCCCTGTTCACTTTTCCATTCTTTTCTGTGCCCTGATTCAAATGACGAAACATGTGATAACTTTGTCTTTGCCCCCCCTGAGGCTTCAGTGCACATATCGTACATTCCATTCATGAATTTATGGTTTCACCTCTGTTTTTCCAACAATCAAAGATTTAATGTTAAAATTCTCTATTTATACTGAATGGAGCATTGGTGCTTGAAGGAAAACTTGTTTTTATGGTTTGGTGCTGAAGGTGTATGATCATTTAAAATGAATTGGAAACTGCTTTTAGACGTTTTAGACAGGTTGTAATTTGAATTCCTCATTAATGGAAATTGATTCAGCTATTTTGTGTCACAGCATCAGAATCATCATATCAGATGCTGCTGTAAGTGTTGCAGACGTTATAATTTAAATGGCTCATTAATGGAAAATGAGTCATCTTTTTACTAACACCTCATTAAAACCATTAGTTGTAATTTAGATTTAACTCAACACTGACCTATTCGGCATGAGATCAATGTCAGTAGGACTGCACAAGATCAAGAATATTATCCAGGATGAGTACGTCTGACTCTCTCAAATAGAATAAACACATTCATTAAATTTCAAACTTAATTTGTGTTCTTTCCGTAGGTCATCCTGCGAGGTTTATGAATGCCATGAACAGCAGTGAATATTGCACTTGCTCTGTGTTGCGCCGGCTGTCCGGTTGACCTGCCCTCAGTGATTCAAGGATGAAGACAAGGAGCGTCATTGTTCCAGTGGAAACAAGACAGACAGGTATGACTCACACACATGGATGTTATTGGCACGGACACAGGACAGCCCTACCAAAATATTAAACATCATATTCATTTTCCATTAAAGTTTTCATTTTTACAAGAGGCACACACACTTAATACATTTTTCTGTGTAAAATAAACAGTTGACCCAAAAGGTATTTGGACATTTAAGTCTGAATGTTGTTGCATAGACACAAAATATCAAACCAAGTGGAATCTTACAATTTATTTTAGCCAAAAGGTGATTTTTAGTGGATGAATGAAGTTGGCAAACACTTATAATTAAAGTCTGGGGTCAGTAAAAACACAGTGAAAACAGTAATATTGTGAATTATTATTACAATTTAAAATACTGTTTTCTATTTTAACATATTAATACATTTAATTTATTCTTGTGATGTCAAAGGTGAGTTTTCAGCATCATTACTCCAGTCTTCAGTGTCACATGATCTTTCAGAAATCATTCTAATATGCTGATCTGGTGCTTAAGAAACATTTTATTTTATTGTTATCAGTGTTGAAAACAGCTGTGCTGATTGTTTTTTTGTATAAACTGTGATGCATTCTTTGTAGGATTGTTCAAAAGAATACTTAATTTGAAAGAATTTTTAGTAACACTAAAAAGTCTTTACTGTTACTTTTGATCAATTTAATGCGTCCTCCCTAAATGCAATTTTATTTAAAAATAATAATAATTCTTACTGAACCCAAACTTTTGAACAATTGTGTAATTCATCATATTAACTTTTCACAACTATTTCTAATACATTTGATTTTACCAATATATCTATTGTTTTATCATTTAAATTCAAACAAGCTTATTTTTATTAAATGTTTGAAAAGAGTGTTTGTTCTTTAATTTTAAATGTGGTCTTGGTGTCCAACTTTTTTGGGGTCAGTGTATCACTGTAGCCAAAGTTGTTCAGAATAACATCATATGTGACATATTATATTGCCATTTTGTGCCATGAAATGATATTGCCATGAGATGACTCATAGATGAGGTGTTGCCCTCATTTTGAAGGCTTCTGTATTAAGTAACTTCTGTATTAAGTTTCTGGTTTAATGTTTTATGTACTTTTGTGAACATGATTCTGTTTTTTATGAAATTTTATACTTTTTCAAAAACGTCTATACTTTAACTGGTTTCATCTGCAGTTACACATGGAGGTTAACATAAAAAGTGTAAACCTGTTACAGTTACAGATAACAGGTGTAGATAATAGAAAATAGCTGGATTTAAATTACATCATAGTCTAAATAAATGTCACCGCTTGTAGCTTCTTGTCCAAAACATGTCTCTACATGTTCGAGCATGTCCTTATATATCCCTGCATGTCTGTGGTTCAAGTCCCACTGAATTAAACAGCACTACCTCATCCTAATTTTTTAAGCCACTGTCTGACAGGGTAGGTTTTGCCAATGACACTGTTTGCACAGGCTGGGACATTACACATGGTTTACCAACGGCTGTGTTTTTCTTTAGGGTTCCTTAGTCTATTAACTAGGCGGGTTTATTTATATCCTCTCTTATATGAGGCCTAACATGAGGGAATAAGTGGAGTATTATTCCCCAGTTGTTCTACTTCAGCTTTACGACTGTAGTTACTCCCCTGATGCCTTTTGAATAGCGAGGGCCAAAAATCTAAAGGAAACTTGACCTATGTCTCTCTCTGACACTGCAATGAAATATCACCTTCACTTAAAGGGGTAGTTCACTTAAATGTAAATTCTGCCATTTTATATATATATATATATATATATATATATATATATTTCTTAAACGAAATGTTCTTAAAACATCAAAACAGCATTAAGTTTTTTTAATTCCATAATTGGCAAGTAAATATCGCTCTCTCTCTCTCTCAAAAAAAAAAATAAATAAATAAAACTATTGGTCATAATATTAAATTTTAAATAATAATGCGAGTCGTAAAATACTATATATTTATTTATTAATTCATTTATTAAATTTTTGAATTTAATTAATAAAAATACATATTGTCAGAAAACAGGCAATAATATTTTAAGGATGCTTTTTTTTTTTACTCAATTGCAAAAACTTATTAAATAAAAACTTAATAAAAGTGAAGAAAAAATCCATATTCTCATACACTCCTAAAGATTGTGCGGAAGATAATTTCTAAATAGATACTTTATTGATTGATTCCCAAAAGGCAATGGCACAAAAAAGGCTCAAGAGCACAGAAACCTGTCCAATAACTATGAACTACTTTAAATTGAATAAACCTGAACCGAAAGAACGAACCAGTTGCAGTGACAACATTAAAATGAAATATTTATGTCTATTTAAACTATTTGAACTTATGTGCAGAATGCAATTAGCAAAATTGTAAATTGCAGCCTATATTAGTCTACTAATCAGTAGTAATCATTTTTAACATCACATCCCTAGATCTGTTAGCTTGCATCACAACACCAGCTCCTTGAAGTTTACAAAAACAATGACATGGATATGGCATTATGAAAGGAAATAGGATTCTATCTCCAGGGGAAGCATGGGTGGGTTAACAAAACAGCCTTTGTCTGTTACCTTTAGTGTCACACTAAAAGAGGGGCCATTGTGCTTTAGCAAGCATCCTTATGGTTCATGTCCTGGAACTGCAATGGATCCATTTCCTCAGATTAAGAGTCAGCACACATTCAGACCACAACACTGCTACACTTGCAGTTTCACCATTGACCACTTTCACCTCTTCGGTCTCATGATAAATGCTCCGTTGATATAAAAAATCCTTACCATTTGAAATTATTTGCCAAAATACCAACTCGGAGGGAAAATAAATATATATGCTTGAATATTAACAAATTAAGTTGTCAGAATATGACCACATCAGCTTCAAAAGGTAAAAGAGGTCTAGAACACAAGAAGATAGGTTTTGTGCTTTTTTTAATCGCATGGAAATACATGCCTCCATCCCTGAAATAGAGTTTTACAATTAACATGGTTTTAGAAAGCACAGGTCTCACTTTTTTTGTACAATGTTTTTAGGCACTTGGAATTACAACAGCAAACATTCCTTTCTTTTTTAACAACGAAAATAAAATATCTTTGGTCCTTAAAAAAAAAAAAAAAGAAGCAAAACAGAGTTTGGTTGAAACCACAGTCTGGCAAAAAAAACAAAAACATATAGCTTCACATGCAGCCTTCTTTCCCCACTTACATAACCTGCGAGAGTTTAACTGAACCTATAATGAGTTTAGAAAAAAAAAATAAAAACTTTTTTCCTGCTACATGTGAAAAAGATCTTCATCCACTCTGCAGAACAGAATACGTAAGGATCGGCTCAAATCAGACATACAGCAGTGAACAGTCATTCTATATATATATATATATGTCACATTTAGCATAAAAACAATTGCCATTGTTTGGAAAATCTCCTCCTAAACGTCCATTTTTGTGTTTGGGGAAAAATCTTTTTATATATTCACTTGCTTGCATATCGTCTTCGCCACATGGGAAGGTACGAGGGCTGATTTTTATCAGAGGTCCTCAGGGTCAGTTGCAGGGCAGCCACGTTGGGTAGGAACGACTGCAGGTGTGCACCAGCGGCTGCACGTGAGCGATGTAGTAGTTATTGAAGTTGATGTCTCGCACATAGGGTGCCGGCTGGTAATAGCATGTGACGTTGGTAACCGTGGGGATGGTGTTCTGTTCAGCCAGCACCCTCAGTGCGAGCATAGAGATAAGATTTAATGTCTGCCGTCGTTCGTGTCCCATCAAGCACACTGTACTCTCATTGACCACGTGGTATAACGTAACCAGACAGTCGTACCGTTTGTGCTCCATTCCAGCAAAGTGATTCTGCAGGTACGCCTCCAGCTTTCGCTGCTGTTCCCCTATGTCCGGAAAGTCAATGAAGAACCGAGAGCACATGTATCGCTGGAGCGATTTCATCTCGGTTTCTGAGGTCGGCCGAAACCCTCGAACCAAAAGGTGGCAGTATTTTAAAAGCCCGCCTCCTCGGATCTCCTCTGGGTTTCTCGTTGCAATGACCTTGTTGCAAAGATGGCCGAGTGCTTCCTCAAAGTTCCCGTACATGCTCTCGCCCAACACCGTCGGGTGAAAGCACTCCGACATGGGAGTCTCTGAACAGCGGTCAAACAGAAGAAGGGAGTCCAAGGCTATCTGGAAGGAGTCCACGCTGAACTCAAACTGGCGCCTAAGAGAGTCCACAAACTTAAGCTCAACATTCTTGCCGGTGTTGTTGGAGAGCGAGATGAGGCTCCAGCGGTCGTTGTCGTTGCAAACCTTCACCAACTTCTGTACGTAAGCCTCCTTCAGAGTAAGTGCTGAGATTCTCTCCTTGCTGACACCCTCGGGTAGGAAGTCCAGCAGACTGTCGAGAACCACATCCTTAACCACGCGGAAGGCCTGGTCATCTGACAGAGAAACGCCAAAAATCAGGTCCAAGTCCTTGTATCCGAGCCCTGTGTCCTGGTGCAGAACGTGACTGGCAGCCGAGCCATTCAGCCTCACATCTCGAACAGTGATTCCTCGCTCCTCTAAACGTGCTCGGACCACCTGCAGAAATAGTTTAAGATCAGAGATCAGACTTTTTTTATTTTTTTTATTTTATTGGTCAGTATTGGACATATTTTTACATTTAGATGACACTGGTGTTCATCTAACTCTCACTTAAAGTGAATTTGTAAAACACTAATATTTAATAAAACTGTTACATTATTTTTAGAAAATTAATACAAATATCATTTATTAATAAATTAATAAATGATCACTTTTTTTTAATGCTTTGATTTAAATTTATTTAGACAAAACCAGTTAGCAGTTATCCGCCATAAAGTTAATATAATTTTTTTTACTTAATCATAATTTAAATATGGTGTATCCCTAATCAGTAACATACAACCACTGCTTGAACAAGTAAACAATGGCAAACATAATACCACACTAAACACTACCTTATCTGGACAATTTGAGGATACTTTGTTCTGCCACCACTGCAATTAGATAATGACATTATCTAAAAAGCCTAATAAGACACATCATTTTATTAAGCTAGGCATCAGTGTTGTTGACTCAAAAACTGCTAAAATCACAGATTTCTTGCATTTATTCTCCCTCACACTGTGAACACCTGAGAATCACAGTTGGTTTATAGTCAGTGATCAACAACACAAATTCACCGCAGTTATAAGCCATTTTAACATTTTCTCTCTTTGTTGCGGTGATTCTAGCTGTTGTGAGGTAGAATATGGTCTCCAACTAAACCACACCTGAGAGAATTTGAACATGCCACATACACACATTTAACAATTTACTGTAATTGGTCTTTTTATTGTTAATTTTCTGTGCTGAATGCCTTTATTTGCAAATTGGAAGTCTTTTTGTATGCACTTCAAAAAAAATAAAAAAGTTAACTATTAGGTTTACAATCTTTTTTTACAGATTTTTCATTACCAAGCATCTCTATTATGTTCCTAGTAAATCTTTTCATGCATAAACTTGAGCTGAAGCTAATCGTAAAGATCAGTATTAATATATTTATAAGGAATGTGCACTGTAGAGATTGACACATCGGTGCATCGACAGTGTTACACTCACAGAGACTCACTTGGGAACATCCAGCACTGTACAGCTGCACAACATTCTAGAAGGCCGAGCCTTATACAAAACTGTTCTCTTATGAATATAGATAGAGGCAGTTGCAAGATTTCACATTCACATGAAGGTCTCATAAACCTCAAATGGTAAATCAGGAACACATTCATAAATGCCTAATTCAATAAAGACAAAAATATGGAATTTGGCACAGTCCACATTTTATGCATGCCACGCAGTTTTGTATGCCATTTATATTGTTTTACGACCATTCAGATATTAAAATGTGCTTGAATCAAACTCATTATCTCCGTCCTGAATGCACGTAACCTTCATTTTCCACAGCTCTGTCAGATTAGTGTCAATCAGATCACCTACCCTCACTCCTGCCAATCAAATCATTAGCCTTCTATTTTTACACATTAGGTCAGACTGCAGCTATTGACCAAGTGAACGCAGTGAAACTACGCACGACGTGTGTCTGTACACATGCTGAGAACACGTTATACAGTTTTACAGGTTTGCAGCATATGTGCAAATTGCAATTTGGCCGAGTGCAATTTATTAAAGTATAAAGGGTGTGATTTATTTAAACAAAAAGTATATTTACATTATTTAATAATAGACTATTGTCTGTATTAACATCAATCAATGGTGTTTCAAAAAATATTGCCAATGACAAACAAACTCAAAGGTTTGTCAGTTTCCACCAAAGGCTTGAGGGTTAAACCGGATCACCTTGCAACACATGTGAATATTATATTAAAACGATGCCAAGTCACTGAACCATACGCAGTTGCATTCAAAACCTACATTTTATGGTTTAACTGTACATCACAGCACAAGGTGCAAATGTGCAATCATAACACTGTTATGATGATAATGAAAACAGCCACAAAGTCCATGTAATGAGATGGTGCCGTGGTAAATCATTTAGGTTAAGGAAAACGAGCGGCCATCTTTTGTCAATTTTGCAATGTCATGTGGAGGCTGTGTAATAAAACATCAAAGTTGTTTTTTACAGGTTTTCCATTAAATATAATGGGCTTCTTAGTTGGGTTTTATTGACAGGGCATTACTATCTGTTCAAACCCAGGCAGATGTTGTATTATGAAACAGAGACTGACCACTCATTACTGTCCACTCTATGTATAGCAGAACTGGATCAAAGGAAGGGAAACTGTCAAATTCCACAGTTCATACTTTCTATCTCCATATAATTAGAACCAATAGGGGCCAATCTTAGGCCAATTTTTAGGATCTAAGGCATGTCACTGTATAAAGCACTCACAGTATATGAGAACACCAAAATAAAAAACATCAGATGTAGACATGATTGATAGACAAATTCCCTCAAACTGCTACCATATGGGATCATATACATATGTACAAAAAATGCTAAATCTTGAACATGTTCTGTCCAACTGCAAGAGCATTCTACCTAAAACACTTGAAACAAACCCTCTCGTTGGGTGAAGCCCTACTAAAGGAAGTGATCTGGAGAAAATATCGATATCTGCTTGCATGTGTAGATGCAAGCCCACACTGCTTGTGTATAAGAACAAGAATTCTAATCATTGAGAAGGGGGGCATTGACGGAGGTTATCACTGGACTAGCTCAAGCAGTGTTACGTTGTATGGGATTAGGGTCAGTAATGAGTCACACTCAGTGCAGTTTTCGGGAGAACATCCAAGTCATTAACAACTCTCTTAAATTTGCCAAGTGCACAGTTTTCTGTATCTGCTGGAGGGCCAAAGGCTAAGAATGTTTTGCTTATCCTTGGGGGGGTTGAGACATTACACCGATAGCTGGTTGTGCAGTGACAGTTATTCCTTATAATTAACTAGTATCTATTTTTGCCTTACCAAAGACTTTTTATCTCATTAGAACTTTTTTCACTTGTAGCATCTTTTACAATTTAACTAATGCGTTTTCATTAGATACTAATATGTATTCCTTTGCTAACTATGGCAATAGTGACTAATATCTATCCCACTGCACATTTTTGCAGTTGAATTTGGTAAGCAACTGTGATTCTGGTATTAAATATTCACTTCTGACTAGTATGTATTTCAGGTTTTTCTCTTAACTCTTCATTAGGTTCTAGTTCCTATAGTCCCCATAGGTATTAGTATCTATTCCGGCTTTACTATGCGTGAAACACTAATATCAGTTACAATTATTACTAGTTATAATTGCTTTTTACTTTACAATTCAAATATTACAAGTACACAGTAAACTGAAATACTAGTACCAGTACACTGAAATACACGATAGTGTTTGATAAATGGGTATGCATATTCATTTAGTACTGGCACAACTGTAATAGATACTAGCTACTATTTTAATAGTTACAAGAAACTAAGGAATAAATACTCCTGGCAAATCAATAGTTAGTAGAAATAAATGGATTAAGTACCGGTTACGACCTGAATACATAGCCTGAAGCAAATAGCTGACATTGACTTGTTACATAGTATAGTGAAGCAAGGGTCCTAGTAACTAATTGAATAGATATTCACTACTGGAATATTAAGCACTATTGAAAAAGGATAAGTATAAGAATATGCAGCTTGAATTATTTACTAGTAGTTAAAAAAGAAGTAAAAGTAACATAATATGATAGTCTCGAGGAATGCATTTTAAAATAATCTAGCCATATTATGAAATAAAGGGAATAAAGGTCAAATATTATACGGACCCATAAAAGGAAGTTTATAACTAAATGCTGTAGTGCAGAGAGTGTATTCAGATATGTGCTTTCATAATAACCTGAACAATTTGTCGCGGCTGAACCGAAAGCGTCGGGAAGTTTCCACGTCCGTGAACTGGAACCGTCTCGCCAAGAATAGAGTCCAAACGTTGCACCTGCTCCCAAGACAACACGCAAACCCGCCGACACTGCTCTGACACATCACCGGAGGACATGGCGATGGAAAGAACAACCAGCTTAATATGGCAAAAACTTCAGGTCTACTCCCGCACAGATAACGCTGCCTTTCCAAACAGATGAAGTTCCTACGCAAAGTCGTTTGTAAAAAGCTCAGTTATTTCACAGTTGCACTCGATATCAGCTATATAGCTTATAGATCGACACGGTTTGGGAGGTCATCCAGCTGCGCTCGTGATTCACTATTCCCAATCCACACACGACCAAGAGAAGCGTTAAGTATTACAGTAATGCTAGATACGCACCATATGAATGGTCTTTATAGGCAAGAGATTTGCATACGCGCGTCTTATTGGTCGAATATCGGTTCATTAATAATGTCACAGCACTCTTTAATTGGATTGGCGGAGGCGTGCAGCTGTAACACACCCACCCTGCTTGTGACCTGTTATCAAAGCAGCACTAAAAGACATTGTAATTGTAAATGTCTCACTTTTGAAGAGAGGAACCAGAAACAAAACAACAGCATAAGCATAAACACACTTTTTTTTTACTATGAAGTAAGTACGTTTTTTTTTTTTTACTTATGGTCTTGTATTTCACATACATGCCAATACATAACCTACATGCATGTACGTATGAAAACAGTATTTTGTATCTTACAAGTGTGTACACACACACACACACACACACACACACACACAAGATACAAAATACTATATATCTGTAATACTCAAGATACAAAATACTACTCACTTTTGGATTATTTACTAGTAATATAATGCTAGTAATATATATATATATACTGTATATGCTATTTATATTTTTATTAATTATTTTATATTATATGAACCCAGATCTGAATGAGCTTTTTCACAAATAAATCCAGGTGTTGCAGTGGCAGCTGAAAAACAAAAATAACTAAGCCCATCCAACACACTTTTTATTCACTGGTCCCAAATGAGAAAGAAAAAAGAGAGAAAACCATAAACCCTATAAATCTGAAAATAGGGATGTTTATAGGGAACCAAATCAGAACCATCTACTCCTGCAGTACTGATGGTAAAACTGCAAATACTGTGAGACTACCAAGAAATAGCTTATTACCACCGGGACTGTTCTAAATATGAAGTCTCGTATCTATTGGGAAATGAAGGATACATGGTTAAATATGTCTTAATTCTCAACTGTATAATGTTAACAGTGTGTTTGTGTGGACTGCTTAAGAAAACATCCAAACATCTGTTCTGATTGGATTTATTTTGGTTACACAGAGGATGAAAAGAATGATTCTCTGCTGCGTGGCATTTGTGGATGACTCATAGCTCGCAAGCTGTTGATCAGTCTTGGGGGCAACAGCAGCGGGGGGTTAGTCATGATAGATCAGTGTGTATGTGATCAGAGAGCTGAACTAAATACCATTTCAATAGGGGAGGTTCTGACAGTGTGTGATGTCAACCAATTTCAGTTCCCCTGGCAACAGCATCCCCCATTGCCAAGCAGCACGGAAAGAGGGAGCCCTCATCGGTGTTCTGAGCAGGTGAGGATACGAGACACCTGCGTCATTGGCCTAAAAATGGCTTGCCTTGAGGTAGGAGAGCATTGTTGGTGACAATCCAGGCCTGAAGTGATTTAGAAGGGTCGCAGAACATTCAAATGTAGTGAAACCAAGGAAATACTTGATATTCACCTCGTCATTACTGAAGGCCCTGCTGGGTGGATGTGCAACTTCTGGGAGTATCCATCTGACCTAATGCACGTAGACAAATACCTTTAAGTAAAACATGTCTTTTTGCCAACAATCAGAAAGGCTGTTCCCAGTTTCACACCCAAAAAAGGTGCATCTAAATCCCGAAACTGTTTATTAAGGATACACAACTAATCTTTTTGTTTGAAAAGCAATTCTGCCGCCCTTGAATCTTTAAACACCTGAGAGTAGTGGACGTGGATTTATTTTTATTATTTGATTACACCGACCGCACACATATTCGCTGACTAGGTACTGCAGTAGGCAAAAGTTGTCAGGGCCATAACATTGGGCAGCAAATAAGTTTAGGACTGCATTAAAATGAGTCTAGAGCTCATCGACCCAACAGATTCAGGTCATACCGAATTTTACAACCCACATTCCGGTCTTATTGAGCTTTTCATGGTAGGTTCTAACAATGACTAACTATCATCAAAAGAATAAACACAAAGGGCACCATAAAATGTCATGTACCATAACTAGTTTACAGTATAGAATGCATCATACCACATCAGGCACTTTAGTGGATTTATTGTCCAAACAAGCCTTTTATAATTAAGAAAATCAAGAGAAACTATAAATAATGCCATATTTGAAGGCAGAAGGCCTATAAAAGAACACAGATCCCTCACTAGTATGACACAAATCCTGGAGTGTCACAAGACTGACATCTCAATGTGACTTAAGCAAGGTTTGACATGGTGATCATGAGTACATATTATCCATAATTCATTAGCGCTCAAGTGAGGCGTGAGGCTTTGTGAAGAATAGAAACACAGACTGGTAAGAATTACATAACACTACAAGCTGTTCATCAGTTCACTTCTGATAAAGAACAACTTCCTCATTCATCTGCTGTGTCTGAGTTAACTGGAGGTCAGAACTATATTTCACGACTGCAGAGCTGAAAAACAAGCAGTCAGTGTGAGGCAGGTGCAAAAGTTGTTTGTATGTTTTTTCCCCCTCCTTGTCTTTAAATAGTCTATGGTCTGTGGGACATGCTAATCACTGGACACATATGACATTTTGATATAATTTTTTGTCACTGATATAATATTAGAATATTATCAGTTAAATAACTAATGAATCATTTAATCAAAAAAATGTCTGGACACCTAAGTCACACTTAAAATTTATGAATGTCTTTGCACTAGACAACAAAATATCAAACGTGGCATTTACTTCAAAGATAAATATTACAAACACACTTTTATGACACTTAGTATGTAACTTGAGAAGAAGAACACTACCATTCAAAAGTCTAGATTTGGGAAAGTTTTTAAAAGAAGTCCTTTTATTTATTTGATAAAAAATATAGTAATATTGTGAAATATTATTACAGTTTAATAACTGTTTTCTATTTTTGGAATATATTTTAAAGTGTAATTTATTCCTGTGATGCAAAGCTGAATTTTCTCCATTACTTCAGTTTTCGGGTGTCACATGATCCTTCAATAATTCTAATATGCTGATTTGGTGCTCAAGAAATATTATTATTATTATCAGTGTCGAAAACAGTTGTGCTGCTAAATATTTTTATGGAAATAATGATACATTATTTTTTTCAGATTTATTTAATGAATAGAAAGTCCAAAAGAACAGCGTTTTTGTAATATTACAAATGTTTTCACTGTCACTTTTGATCAATTTAATGCATCCTTGCTGAATAAAATGATTAATTATGAATTAAATGCTAGTGATCAGTGGTGTACTTTTTTGTAGATAATTATTGGTGCAGACAGTATTATTTGAGAGATTACCTATGACAACGCCACCGTTTGTCTTTTAGTGTTGATGTTTCTAGGCCATTCAGCTGTTGTAGGCCATGCTTCGGTTAATGTTTGATACAATCCACAGGTTCTTATCTAGAAGTCTGAGACAACTTATAGAATCACGTTATGTAAGCTTATCTGTGATGTAAAAAGAACAGATTCTCACTGACTGAGGGACTTTTACGAAAATGAATGATGTTGTTTACATTTAAGTAAACACAACATACTTTTTACACATTGGCTGCAGTTATGATCTGCTTGAATGAGTATCTTGTCTCAAGGTTATCCGTGCTTTTATTTCCATATTGTTACACTACAGTCAAAAAATGTAGACAGCTCGTTGTTGAATTAGTACAGTACACACAGGCCTCTTGTCATGGTCATGCTATACAAAACACAAATTCTCCATGAAACCACACATACAATGGAAGAGCCCAACCCTTGATAATCTCCCTTCAGGCCCTGTAATGCTCACCACTTAAAGTGGCCTCTCTCTGTGATTAATAACTTATTTTGTAATGCTTGCTTTACATTTGCGTCATAGACAACAAGGTGTGCCACTCACATATTTTCTTCTATTAAATGGTCTTATATATTTATTTACATAACAAAGATTTATTTTCCTCTATTAACTGATTTAAAAAAGAATTATATAGGGAAAACAAGCTTAGCACTGGTTTTAAAACAGATTATGGCTTGTAGTTCAGCCCTATATCATATTCAGTGTTGGTGTGGGGTGGATGCCTTGCTCTTTTTAGCACAAGGGTCAAATTTACTGCCAGGCCTCTTGTTGCGTAAGGACATCTGCATTTGTATGTCGCAGGAGAAATGAAAAGTGTGGGTGGATATTCACAGATTTAAAAAAATTACTGGTGCAGACACAAGCCATTCTCGGAAGCTTTTTTCTGTCTCACAGCAAAGACATGTACAAAGACAATTTATGTGATATGCCTTAGTAATTCAACTGGTTATAGCATTCATGAACAGTGAGAATGCAAATCTCAAGAGTGACATGAATTGATTCTGCACCACATATCACACATTTTACAGCACACTTCCTAAGAAAGAAGGGAGAGTGAACCTAAGAATAAGAATAAGTGAGAGAACCCCAGCCTTAAAAGGAACCATATCAGGAGTTGCGCACCAAGCGCCCATCTGTCTTCATATAATTGAGCTGGTTCCCTGGAGCCAGACTACCTCACCAGTCAAACAGCAGTGGTGTAGCAGGAGAAGCAATGGTGGATACTAAAGACCAGAACCTGCCATGTAAGGTCATATGCCAGCAAAATTATCCTTTTTCAAAAAAACAGAAAAGCAATACAGTATGTTAAAACTTGGCGCTTTCACTTTAGAGATAGAGTGATAGACAGACACAGATAGATACACAGGCAAACAGACAAGTTAAATTAATTAATAATACAGCATAATTAATTGTTAATACAGCAAAATATTACAACTTTGTGCTTTTAGACCAAAAGACAGACAGAAACAATGTTAATACAACATGTTCAAATGTAGTTCTTTTAGAGTGGATGGATGGATGGATGGATGGGATAATATATTTTACAATGAATACACAAACTTCTCTGTAAAAACCAAGTATACCCCAATGGTGGGAAATCTAAATATGGAGGTTGAGTTGTTCCCCTGCCAAATATGTAAAATGTGATCTAGTCCACTGTGAAGAGATCAGCATGTGCCCCACATCTAAAGCAATCCTTCTAAGCTATTCCTGAGGAGGGATGCCACAGGTCCTAAATTTCTGGGTATTAAAGTTGTGGTCATCGACGGTGCAGTGGAGTGTGCAGTCATAAAGTCATCACCACAGCTATTGCAGCTTCCATTCGATCCATGTAAATCCCATTTCATGCATGAATTTGCATGAAGACATGCAAGGGTGACGCTGCGCTGAATATTTCAAAGTTCTGTGAGTATCATAAACCCAACAAAACCCCTGCAATGGGAAGCTTCCCAAGAATCCCCTGCCAGACTGGAATTCTGCCTCACGAATGTGAAACAGCATTTACACTTACTGTCAGTAACTGGAAGTAATCTGGAAACTGTGTTAAAAGAACAAATTCATTAAAGTTTCAAAACTTGGCAAATCCTAGTGCTGAGTATTAAGTGTAGAGTAGAAAATAGGAAATCAATAAGAGAGAGGGAGAGGAAGAGAATACGATGACAGATATTTAAATACAATAATGTTCTATACTTCCTTTTTTCTCGAATTGCTAAAGATGTTCAGCCTTCAGGGTTTCTCTTCAGATCCTAAACCAGAGGGCACATTCATTTTTGTACAGCCGCTACGGCCAAAGTCCATAATGACAATGCATTCTTCCAATAAAAACAGTGAGACGCTATGATTAGAGATCTGAGTTCCATCTTTAGTGCTCACAAGTAAAGAGCAGTGACAACAGACCCAAGAAAAACCATGATGATCTACAGCAGTTGCTTGGCCAATTGAACGCTTAGAACATCTTCATAAGGCATCCAGCCTTGTGCTACCTATTCCTGTTCAACCACCATGAATTGAATAAATGAGATAATATATACCTTCATAATTTCACTCCTGAAAGACAAGACATTTTTTAAATCATTTTAAATCAGCATTTTTGACTAGTAATTAGCCCTCAAGTAAATTAATCTTTTTTATTTTTTTATTTTTTCCTGCAAAACAAGAATTTTTAAAAATGTTTTATTAGGTTTACATTTAGTGAACCTATGGTAATTCAGTTGATCAGTTGACCACGCTAACCTCTTCAACCAATATCATGACGCATTCAATTTAATCAGAAAGATATGAGTGACTCAGAATCTGTTTGCTATGCCATGAGGTAACTTTATGAGTCTTGGTAGACATGTACACTATTTAGATTAATTTACTACCATCTTTGCTGCCGTTTTGAATGAAACAGATACTGTTTGCATTTACACAGATGAGCTAAATACACTCACCATTAGTAGCTATATGTTCATGTGCAGTTGTTTGTTTGACAGGATGTTTGTCCACACATGGATTAAGCAACCACTTTACTGGAAGTTAGCTTGACTTAGCCTGTATTAGATAGATACATAGGTTTATGAAAACACTTATCAGGCTTCCTTTACTGCTGTTGCTCCTGCTATTACCTATTTAATGCGTAATGTGACTGTTACGTAACCTAGAACATCTCTCTTCATGAAAACTTAACCATTATTTACTGTAAACAGATGTGCTGTTAAAAAGATTTGATCATATATGTTCTAAAAGTAATAGGGGAATAACCAGATAAGCAGATACATAAAAACGTCATAACACACGTTGGGGAATTCACTCTCACAAGCGTTTGTGGAAGCTGACCTTTTAACCGTGATTTTATGAGGATTTTGCAGGGTGTTATTATGATAAGCAGATTGTTTTGGACGTCAAAAGGAGCTTGTTTAATGTGTCACTCTCAGATTCATGGGCTGTCATCCTGGAACTCTCTGTGTAATTCAGGAGGACTTTAATATTCTGCTCAACTAGCATAATTTAATCGGCCTGGTCTCGCAACAACAACAAAAAAAATTATGTTATTTAATTACCCTCATATTGTTCCAAACCAGCATGACTTACTTTCTTCTGTGAAACACAAAAGGAGACATTTTTAATAATGTGCTTGTTACCATTTTTCAAATAATGAAAGGATGTCAAGGATGTCAAGCTCCAAAAATGACAAAAAACAGTCTCATAAAAGTGGTCTTTAGGACCCGTGCAATTCTTAAGTCATATGGTTAGATAGCTTTAGTGTGAGGACCAGACTGTAAGTAGTATGTCAAACAGATTGGGAAAAAGAAGTTGAGTAAAATATGACTGAATATTAATTTTTTACATTCACAGAACCTAATGTATATTGTAACCGTTGTATTTACAGTTACCTTGCAGAGAAATAAGTTCAGATGAGTTCAAATGAACACTTAAGTTTGCTATCCAGCAACATTAAGCAATGAGCCCATTAGAGATGGAGGGAAAGCATATCAGCAAGAGTCATGTGATTACAGGATCCCGATAAGATATGACCTGCTAACAAACCAAAGGTACGTATTCATGATTCTCCTGAATACTTTCCACTCCTGTACAATGGACCATGACAACCTTTTTGTTCTTTTGCCAAACTCTTTGTTGTACTCATTTCAATTGAATTTCAAAATATTATTTAAGACTATCACAAATAGTTGATGACTTAAAAGGCAATTAAAAAAGATTTGCAGTGACACCACACTAAAACATTTCAAACAATATTATGTGGTCAGATTTCTTAATCTCTTGTCATACTTACTTACTTGTCATTCTTCAAAATTTCTCGTTTTGTGTTCCACTGAAGCAAGAAAATCACACAGGTTTGACATGAGATAAATTACCATTTTGAATGATCAAATGAGAATGTTTTAATAGAGCTTCATTTGAATTCTAGTTGAAGTTTCAGTCATTTTGTTGTGCTTTTGTCATTTTTTATTAGTTTTTGCTTTTCACGTCTAGTTTTTATTAATTTTTATTTTAGTTTTAGTTATTTTTAAATAAACTAAATGAAAATGAGAATCGATGTATTACATTTTTTTTATAGGAAACATTCATTTTATTTCAAGTTACAAAAATGTTTTTATGGTTTTAGTTTGTGGTTTTATATGATCAAATTACATGAGGACAGCTGAGTCAAACCTCAGTGTAATTATTTGACTTAAAACAAGGCTGAAACCTTCACCCTTGAACAGTACATCACAGCAGCATGCAGTGCCGATCCTAGACTTCTGGGGGCCCTAAGCAAAACTTTGTCAGGGGGCGCCTCACTGTGCGTTCATAAAAATCCCCAAATGCTCCCCAACCCCTTAACCTATTCTTTAAGAGCACTGTCAACAAGCAACAGTGAGTTGAAAGAGTCAGTAAAACAAAAAAGGACAAATAATAAAAAAAAGGTTTGAAATTTACAAACAATAGGGCAAATACAACAGAAAAAATATATACAAATAAAATAATTTAGCCTATAATAGCCTACTATACAGAAATTGATTAAAGTAATCAAATGTAAGAATAAAGCACTGCATAGACTTCACCATATAAATTAAATATAAATTGATTCATAAAGTTAGTCAGTCATGTTATTCGAATGATTTGGATGGTACTTAGAAAGGGCGACAGCGCACTCAATTAAAAGAAAGGAACATTCATGTTTTCATAGCCACTGACCAAAAACTAAAATTAAATCATCGTTGAGGGCAAGGGCCCCCCCCTGGTGTTTCGGGGCCCTACACAACATGCGTACTTTGCGTATAAGGAGGATCAGCTCTGGCGGCATGGTGTGTGGGTGGTCTATCGCACTTCAAGGAGGAAAAGATTAACATTTTACCCATTATTTGGGAAAATCTGCAGTGATTAAAAAAATGTAAATAAGTTATCCATTACCGTCCAATATTATGTAAGGGACTGTTCGCTTTCAATGGTCACTGCAACACTGGAAGGCAAATGAGAATAATTGTGAGTAAATGCAACTCACTATCTATTAGCAAGATTTATCTAATCCTTTAACTGTCAGACTATTAATCCAATTACAAGTGAAGGGTGATTTGAGTCTCACAGACAAAGCCATTAACAAATCTGGTACACGCACTGCCCTAAACACCATGGCTTACCTTTGTCCCATATCTTGTCCCATTCATTAGCATAGCCAGCTGATTGAGTAGAGACTGCATGACTTCTCACAGAGGACACAGAAAATGTTAAGGAAATTAAAACGCCTAAGACCGTATTTGCTTTCACGCCGATTTGGCTGAAGACAATACAGCACTAGGATCTGTTTCAGGGAAATGATTTGATAAGCAGTGCAGTCGCTGTGACTGGGAGGAAATACCATAAACTTACACATTCCCTTTTAATCTTCTCCATGTGCTTGAAGTAGGTGCTCTCCAAGCGCTTTTGACACCATGATGTGATACTTCACCCTTCCGTGATTTATTGTATTTCCCTCTAGCTCACGGAAACTAATTTAAAAATCTTCAGAAAAAAGCATGCCTGAAAGCAACGTGATATCAGTGTCTTGCTACAGTAAATGAGATGGTTGTAATAGTTTTTGAGGTTTTGGCAAGGGCAATGCTTTCAAACAAACAGTGTTTTAATGTTTAGCAACTAGTGCCATTGCTTATAAGGAGATCTGTTCTGATTTTTGTTAATAGGGTCGTATATCATGAGAAATACAACTTGCTTAAAAAAAAAAGATTTCCCTCAACATTTTTTTAAATTCTCCTTTTCTCCTTTTCATTCATCCTTTGTGTTCCTTAAAAGTATTTATGTAGGCTTGAAATGGCATTAGGGTGAGTAAATGATTATAGAATTTAAAGTTTTGGGTCAATTTTGCAATTATTACACCCTGGCATTTATATGAGCTCATACCTGATGTAAGATGTCAACTTAGGCCTTCCTTTACATCACTGTAACTGATTGCTGTAATTTCTTGCCTCTTTTTGCAAACATTTCTGAAGGATCATGTGACACTGAAAATTCAGATTATGAGGAAAATTCAGAAAATTCGACCACAGGAATAAATTACATTTTAAACTAGATTGAACAGTTTGTAGACAAACTTTAAGTTGGCTTGAAAAAGCCTAGCTAGAAAGTTTTAAAAAGTTTTAAAAACTTGCAGTCTGAAAGTTTTTAGTTTGAAGTAGTTTGAAAGTTAAAATAGTTTTAAAGATTAAAGTTGGAATGTTTTCAAGGCAATACAGTCTATCAGAAAAACAGACAGGTATAAAACATATTGCTAGGGTACCTGGGGTGGTTGCTAGGCTGTTTCTAGCATGACTAGCATGGTGCTAACATGTTTTTAACATGATTAGCATGTTACTAGCATGATTCGCATGTTACTAGCATGTTTCTAACCTGGTTAGCATGTTGTTAGCATAATTAGCAAGTTTCTAACAAGTTGCTAACATGATTAGCATGTTACTAGCATGGTGTTATCATTTTGTTAACATGATTAGCAAGTTACTAGCATATTTCTAACATGATTAGCATGTTTCTAACATGGTTAACATGTTGCTAGCATGATTAATAAGTTAATAGCATGTTTCTAACATGATTAACATGTTACTAGCATGTTGTTAGCATAATTAGCAAGTTACTAACATGATTAGCATGTTACTAGCATGGTGTTATCATTTTGTTAACATGATTAGCAAGTTACTAGCATGTTGTTAGCATTATTAACAAGTTACTAACATGTTGCTAACATGATTCTAGCATGATTAACATTTTACTAGCATGGCGTTAGCATTTTGTTAACATGATTAACAAAATAACTAACATGTTTCTAACATGATTAGCATGTTACAAGCATGTTGTTGGCATTATTAGCGAGTTACTAGCATGTTGTTAGCATGATTAGCAGGTTACTAGTATGATTAGCATATTACTAGCATGATGCTAGCATGTTTAACAAGTTGCTAGCATGTTTCTAGCATGATTAGCATGTTACTAGCATGGTGTTAGCATGATTAGCATTGTGGCTAGCATGATTCTAGAAGAAGTTGTTTAAATAGGATTTTTCAAGCCAACTTAAATTTATCAAAGTAGAACAGTTCATTTAAAATGTAAGAGACTTCTTTCAAAAACCTAAAAAAATCAATCTTTTGAATGGTAGTGTGTATAAAATGTCATTATTTACTCACCTTCATGTTGTTTTAGACATTCTTCGATGGAACACAAAAATGAGAAACTGCTGCCTTTTTAAACGGGAGGAAGTTTTAAGTATAGTAAGTTTATGTTGTTTACAGTACGTTTTTCCGAAGTACAACAGCAAAAGTTTAAAATTGTCATGAAAAACTAAATCATGACTTGATTTGGCACAAAAAACCTTGTGAGTTACATCTGGGGGTATAATATGGCCTCTTTAAATGGCATTTTAAATTAAAATTTGTAAATTTAGCCTGGAATAGATGTGCTCCCACTACTGCGGTTTTTAAGCAAACAATATGACCAGCCTGTAAAAAGAAAAAAAAAAAGCTAGCGTGCCAACACAAGCCTTAAAAAGTGAATCTTGAATCTTTTTGCAGATCTTGAATCTTCAGACACATAAGCCATGCCTAAATCAATGCAGGCCTGCTATCTTGGCTCAGAAAGAATCAGGGATCGAGGAGGGCATGAACTCAGATCTTTGAAGAGCTATACCTCCAACCCTCACATACAGGACAAGATGTGCATCTGAAGAGCATTATGGTTTTGCCTTATCAATCACTGCCCTTGACATCTTCAATAAAACACTGCCCTCTCCATCTGACCTGTGCCAGCGAACCCTTTGTAGTACTCAAAAGACTATGGAACACCATCACGAGATGAAGCATAAAAGCGCTGGTATATGATTTCTTGACTGTTGATTAACCCAGACTCACCATTACATGAAATCCAGTGTATGAAAACAGAAGCAGTAGTTGACAAACTTTCCCAAAAGAACAACTCCAGCATAACATGACTACATAAGTAATTCAATTCCAAATATATGAATCCTTACCAGCACAATTAAGCTAAATTGACATGCTTATTATGAAAAAACAAGAAAAAAAATGAACAAGAAATAGGAGAATCATGAAAAAAGCAGAAAAAATATATGCAAAGATTAATGAAAAAATGGCTATTTTGTTTCACTCACATGTGGTACTTTTAATATTGGATACAGATGCTGCGAAACCTTGGCTTCATCTTTGCTAGACTAATAAATCCAAGACTGTAAACCTGCTTTTAGAGCTAAGGTAAAAATTATTATACAGATATATATACTGTATATGAAATGCATCATGGGGTGAGCTTCAAAATGGCAAGAAACAATGTGACACTGACACAAACACAATATAAAAATAAAAAATAAAAAAAGATATCACCAACTTGCTAAAAAGATCAGTAATACAAAAAAATTAAAAAACAAGATCCCATTGTACCATGTTCCTTCAGTTTTTTCACACATTTTACTGTCTGTAAAGTGAAAATGATCCATGTAGCACAAATGGTGCATGCTGAAAATTTAATTGTCCCTAATTGTAAGCAATAGTAACAGCCTTTGGAAGCTCCGCTAATGTGTTATGAACAGTCATAACTATTTTCTGTTTGTCTAATATCTACAAAGAAGATAAACACCTGTAATTTCCATAATATTAAAGTGGCTGAGGAGGAATGTTTTGTATCTGAGATGCAAAAATTACTACATGCTGACTACATGTCATTTGTAATATCTTCTTGCCAGTATGAAGTGGTCCAGACAAAATTCTTGGTGAAGAGAGCGGTGAAGCCGCCGTCTACAACGTGATCCATAACCATGACATGCTTATGACTCTTTTGAATCTTGTAGTTGGATAAGAGGATGCAGTCTAACCCAAACAACCTTATTTAATGGCTTTGCAGTGACACTTTTCCTTTGCTATAACCACATTTGATGTTGTTTTCAAAGTCAAAACCAACACATTTAGCATTTAGAGCGGATGTTTCCTCCATTTAAGGAAAATTAAGCAAATTAAATTTAAATTATTTGAATTGTTTAACTCAAGTTGTCTACAATCAGTTCTACCCTGAAAAATACTTGGTGAACAAACGATTTTCACTCAGAATTTGCTAGTAAGTTTCACAAACAATTGCAAAGAAATTGCAAGTAAATTGAAAAAAAAAAAGTTGAAGTTGAAAAATATTTTTTGGTCAAATGTACTCCAATAATCTTTGTTTTATTTAACTTAGCTTCAAAAAGAAAAGAAAAAAATGCCAGTGTATTAGGGAAACAAGTTTTATGCTTATGCTTAAGCTTATGCCAACCATAGTCATGACATGTAACAACAAAATAACCTTGGTATTTTTACCTATTCACTGCAAGTGCAAATTCCTCAGAACTGTGGCACTCTGTCAGCAAATCAATTCCCTTTTTATCCAGATACAGGTACATCTTCATCTGGAGTCCCTGGAGGTTGGTTGAATGATGGGTGGCCGTATGTTTAATGACAGAATCTTACAGGCAAGAGATGCATGGGGGTAATTGAGGTTAGTTCTGAGCTAAATGAAAAACACTATGAAATGTATGACTACACCGTGGCGCTTTCTATTTAAAGAAATCTAGATGCTGAGTACCAAAAGAAAGGTAAGAAGCTCCTTGTAATGGAAAGAAGAAAAGGTGCATACGTGCAAACTCACAAGAGGCCAAAAAGGTGACATAGTTCAGAATATGACACTTGTCTGGGGGCATCCCCCCCAGAAGAAGATGTTTGAGAATTTAACATGTAAATGAAGCGTTCTGGTGAACTCTGGCAACAAAACAAAGGAAAAAGACAACATATGCTTCAAGTAAAAAAAATTGTATACCACAAACTTTTTGGACAGTGCAACTCTGTTGTGAAGTCATCGGTGTTCATTCTTCTCTTTGTGAGCAGTGGAGTGATTTATTTTTGCAAATTTTAATGTTCACATTAGAGTGCTCATACTATCAACAAACTCCATCTTTTCACTGCAGAGGAAACAGAAGCTGCATATAGGTGCCATAAATGCATTGATACCACAAAATTTCAAATGCATCAATAATTTTATAAGATTAATGTTTTAAATATTTTTGAACATACAAGTTCAAAATGTTGGGAAAAATGTAATACTTTTAAATATGAAACCAAACCACCAGTTAAAACCACCACGGTTTTAATGAGCGAGTCCTTAGTCATTCATTCAAACGGCTGATTCATTCAAAAACGAGGCAAGTGACTACTGTCTTTATGAATGGGTTACTGAATCATTGACTAGCTAGATTCGTAAAAAAAAATGCTGAAAATTTAATTGTCCCTAATTGTAAGCAATAGTAACAGCCTTTGGAAGCTCCGCTAATGTGTTATGAACAGTCATAACTATTTTCTGTTTGTCTAATATCTACAAAGAAGATAAACACCTGTAATTTCCATAATATTAAAGTGGCTGAGGAGGAATGTTTTGTATCTGAGATGCAAAAATTACTACATGCTGACTACATGTCATTTGTAATATCTTCTTGCCAGTATGAAGTGGTCCAGACAAAATTCTTGGTGAAGAGAGCGGTGAAGCCGCCGTCTACAACGTGATCCATAACCATGACATGCTTATGACTCTTTTGAATCTTGTAGTTGGATAAGAGGATGCGGTCTAACCCAAACAACCTTATTTAATGGCTTTGCAGTGACACTTTTCCTTTGCTATAACCACATTTGATGTTGTTTTCAAAATTGTCAGTCAAAACCAACACATTTAGCATTTAGAGCGGATGTTTCCTCCATTTAAGGAAAATTAAGCAAATTAAATTTAAATTATTTGAATTGTTTAACTCAAGTTGTCTACAATCAGTTCTACCCTGAAAAATACTTGGTGAACAAACGATTTTCACTCAGAATTTGCTAGTAAGTTTCACAAACAATTGCAAAGAAATGGCAAGTAAATTGAAAAAAAAAAAGTTGAAGTTGAAAAATATTTTTTGGTCAAATGTACTCCAATAATCTTTGTTTTATTTAACTTAGCTTCAAAAAGAAAAGAAAAAAATGCCAGTGTATTAGGGAAACAAGTTTTATGCTTATGCTTAAGCTTATGCCAACCATAGTCATGACATGTAACAACAAAATAACCTTGGTATTTTTACCTATTCACTGCAAGTGCAAATTCCTCAGAACTGTGGCACTCTGTCAGCAAATCAATTCCCTTTTTATCCAGATACAGGTACATCTTCATCTGGAGTCCCTGGAGGTTGGTTGAATGATGGGTGGCCGTATGTTTAATGACAGAATCTTACAGGCAAGAGATGCATGGGGGTAATTGAGGTTAGTTCTGAGCTAAATGAAAAACACTATGAAATGTATGACTACACCGTGGCGCTTTCTATTTAAAGAAATCTAGATGCTGAGTACCAAAAGAAAGGTAAGAAGCTCCTTGTAATGGAAAGAAGAAAAGGTGCATACGTGCAAACTCACAAGAGGCCAAAAAGGTGACATAGTTCAGAATATGACACTTGTCTGGGGGCATCCCCCCCAGAAGAAGATGTTTGAGAATTTAACATGTAAATGAAGCGTTCTGGTGAACTCTGGCAACAAAACAAAGGAAAAAGACAACATATGCTTCAAGTAAAAAAAATTGTATACCACAAACTTTTTGGACAGTGCAACTCTGTTGTGAAGTCATCGGTGTTCATTCTTCTCTTTGTGAGCAGTGGAGTGATTTATTTTTGCAAATTTTAATGTTCACATTAGAGTGCTCATACTATCAACAAACTCCATCTTTTCACTGCAGAGGAAACAGAAGCTGCATATAGGTGCCATAAATGCATTGATACCACAAAATTTCAAATGCATCAATAATTTTATAAGATTAATGTTTTAAAGAAATGGCAAGTAAATTGAAAAAAAAAAAAAAGTTTAAGTTGAAAAATATTTTTTGGTCAAATGTACTCCAATAATCTTTGTTTTATTTAACTTAGCTTCAAAAAGAAAAAGAAAAAAAATGCCAGTGTATTAGGGAAACAAGTTTTATGCTTAAGCTTATGCCAACCATAGTCATGACATGTAACAACAAAATAACCTTGGTATTTTTACCTATTCACTGCAAGTGCAAATTCCTCAGAACTGTGGCACTCTGTCAGCAAATCAATTCCCTTTTTATCCAGATACAGGTACATCTTCATCTGGAGTCCCTGGAGGTTGGTTGAATGATGGGTGGCCGTATGTTTAATGACAGAATCTTACAGGCAAGAGATGCATGGGGGTAATTGAGGTTAGTTCTGAGCTAAATGAAAAACACTATGAAATGTATGACTACACCGTGGCGCTTTCTATTTAAAGAAATCTAGATGCTGAGTACCAAAAGAAAGGTAAGAAGCTCCTTGTAATGGAAAGAAGAAAAGGTGCATACGTGCAAACTCACAAGAGGCCAAAAAGGTGACATAGTTCAGAATATGACACTTGTCTGGGGGCATCCCCCCCAGAAGAAGATGTTTGAGAATTTAACATGTAAATGAAGCGTTCTGGTGAACTCTGGCAACAAAACAAAGGAAAAAGACAACATATGCTTCAAGTAAAAAAAATTGTATACCACAAACTTTTTGGACAGTGCAACTCTGTTGTGAAGTCATCGGTGTTCATACTTCTCTTTGTGAGCAGTGGAGTGATTTATTTTTGCAAATTTGAATGTTCACATTAGAGTGCTCATACTATCAACAAACTCCATCTTTTCACTGCAGAGGAAACAGAAGCTGCATATAGGTGCCATAAATGCATTGATACCACAAAATTTCAAATGCATCAATAATTTTATAAGATTAATGTTTTAAATATTTTTGAACATACAAGTTCAAAATGTTGGGAAAAATGTAATACTTTTAAATATGAAACCAAACCACCAGTTAAAACCACCACGGTTTTAATGAGCGAGTCCTTAGTCATTCATTCAAACGGCTGATTCATTCAAAAACGAGGCAAGTGACTACTGTCTTTATGAATGGGTTACTGAATCATTGACTAGCTAGATTCGTAAAAAAAAAACGTGGATCCATTCAGTATCGAAACACCGCTGTGTTGCTCGGAGACACAAAACGAATTTTGTGTCTGTTTAACTCACGATGAAGAACCTCAATACCGATGACATGTTTACATGCGGATGTGAGCGTAAGTGTGCCGTCAAAACTGACCGGCTGTGAGATGAGACGTGTTCGATTTGAAGCAGCAGCGCGCAGACCGACCGGACATCAAAGTACCGCGAGAGCGATTCGAAAGCATGTGGAGCCATCTGCTCTCTGTAGCTGTCGCCGGTGCTTTGATGTCATACAGCGATCGGTCTGCGCGCATTGCTGCCTCAAGTCGAACCGAGAAAGGGACTTTGTTCGAACACACTCCTGTCTACGAGCTTGCAATCGCTCTCTCCTTTTAGGATCTAGACGAGGGATCGTCAAATCTGGCCCACGAGATCCACTTTCCTGCAGAGTTTAGCTCTAACCCTAATCAAACACACCTGAGCATGCTAATCAATGTCTTCAGGATCATTAGAAAATCACAGGTAGCTGAGTTTGATCAGGGTTGGAGCTAAACTCTGCAGCGCATAGGACCTCCAGGGCAAGATTTGAGGAACCCTGATCTAGACTATTCACATAAATGACATATTTTGATTCAAAACGGCGAATTTCGCCGAAAAGCGACTAGTTTGCAGGTATGAGGTTGAAACTCAGCTGATGATTGTTCTTCTTTACTGATCCCACATCTTTTTGTTAGAATAGACTAGCTTACACTGAGAGAATTTACAGCAACCCCACAATTATGCATTTCAGCATTTGCCATATCCTGTTACATCCAGAATAAATGTCAGCTTGATGGCATTGTGGTAAAGCCAAGTATCACTTTCAAGTACTACAAATGCAAATGCTTGAATCAATCAAGCAATAATTAATCAACGATGCCTCCATACATCGTCCTCTTCCGACGCATGCAAACAAGTGGAAAACTGTGCCATCTACGGTTTAAATGTCTGGCATGCAGCAGATCACAGAAGGTAAGGAAAGATGATGTTATGTGAACAGGTACATCTTCATCTGGAGTCCCTGGAGGTTGGTTGAATGATGGGTGGCCGTATGTTTAATGACAGAATCTTACAGGCAAGAGATGCATGGGGGTAATTGAGGTTAGTTCTGAGCTAAATGAAAAACACTATGAAATGTATGACTACACCGTGGCGCTTTCTATTTAAAGAAATCTAGATGCTGAGTACCAAAAGAAAGGTAAGAAGCTCCTTGTAATGGAAAGAAGAAAAGGTGCATACGTGCAAACTCACAAGAGGCCAAAAAGGTGACATAGTTCAGAATATGACACTTGTCTGGGGGCATCCCCCCCAGAAGAAGATGTTTGAGAATTTAACATGTAAATGAAGCGTTCTGGTGAACTCTGGCAACAAAACAAAGGAAAAAGACAACATATGCTTCAAGTAAAAAAAAATTGTATACCACAAACTTTTTGGACAGTGCAACTCTGTTGTGAAGTCATCGGTGTTCATTCTTCTCTTTGTGAGCAGTGGAGTGATTTATTTTTGCAAATTTTAATGTTCACATTAGAGTGCTCATACTATCAACAAACTCCATCTTTTCACTGCAGAGGAAACAGAAGCTGCATATAGGTGCCATAAATGCATTGATACCACAAAATTTCAAATGCATCAATAATTTTATAAGATTAATGTTTTAAATATTTTTGAACATACAAGTTCAAAATGTTGGGAAAAATGTAATACTTTTAAATATGAAACCAAACCACCAGTTAAAACCACCACGGTTTTAATGAGCGAGTCCTTAGTCATTCATTCAAACGGCTGATTCATTCAAAAACGAGGCAAGTGACTACTGTCTTTATGAATGGGTTACTGAATCATTGACTAGCTAGATTCGTAAAAAAAAAACGTGGATCCATTCAGTATCGAAACACCGCTGTGTTGCTCGGAGACACAAAACGAATTTTGTGTCTGTTTAACTCACGATGAAGAACCTCAATACCGATGACATGTTTACATGATAGGTGCCATAAATGCATTGATACCACAAAATTTCAAATGCATCAATAATTTTATAAGATTAATGTTTTAAATATTTTTGAACATACAAGTTCAAAATGTTGGGAAAAATGTAATACTTTTAAATATGAAACCAAACCACCAGTTAAAACCACCACGGTTTTAATGAGCGAGTCCTTAGTCATTCATTCAAACGGCTGATTCATTCAAAAACGAGGCAAGTGACTACTGTCTTTATGAATGGGTTACTGAATCATTGACTAGCTAGATTCGTAAAAAAAAAACGTGGATCCATTCAGTATCGAAACACCGCTGTGTTGCTCGGAGACACAAAACGAATTTTGTGTCTGTTTAACTCACGATGAAGAACCTCAATACCGATGACATGTTTACATGCGGATGTGAGCGTAAGTGTGCCGTCAAAACTGACCGGCTGTGAGATGAGACGTGTTCGATTTGAAGCAGCAGCGCGCAGACCGACCGGACATCAAAGTACCGCGAGAGCGATTCGAAAGCATGTGGAGCCATCTGCTCTCTGTAGCTGTCGCCGGTGCTTTGATGTCATACAGCGATCGGTCTGCGCGCATTGCTGCCTCAAGTCGAACCGAGAAAGGGACTTTGTTCGAACACACTCCTGTCTACGAGCTTGCAATCGCTCTCTCCTTTTAGGATCTAGACGAGGGATCGTCAAATCTGGCCCACGAGATCCACTTTCCTGCAGAGTTTAGCTCTAACCCTAATCAAACACACCTGAGCATGCTAATCAATGTCTTCAGGATCATTAGAAAATCACAGGTAGCTGAGTTTGATCAGGGTTGGAGCTAAACTCTGCAGCGCATAGGACCTCCAGGGCAAGATTTGAGGAACCCTGATCTAGACTATTCACATAAATGACATATTTTGATTCAAAACGGCGAATTTCGCCGAAAAGCGACTAGTTTGCAGATATGAGGTTGAAACTCAGCTGATGATTGTTCTTCTTTACTGATCCCACATCTTTTTGTTAGAATAGACTAGCTTACACTGAGAGAATTTACAGCAACCCCACAATTATGCATTTCAGCATTTGCCATATCCTGTTACATCCAGAATAAATGTCAGCTTGATGGCATTGTGGTAAAGCCAAGTATCACTTTCAAGTACTACAAATGCAAATGCTTGAATCAATCAAGCAATAATTAATCAACGATGCCTCCATACATCGTCCTCTTCCGACGCATGCAAACAAGTGGAAAACTGTGCCATCTACGGTTTAAATGTCTGGCATGCAGCAGATCACAGAAGGTAAGGAAAGATGATGTTATGTGAGAGCGTGTCCCTCAAAATCAGATGAAAACATTCAGGCAACTAAATCACAAGTGGAAAGAACAGTTGTTTATTACTGTATGTCTTTAAATCTTCAGGTGAAAAGGGACAATAACACAAAACACAACAAGTCATTATTTATTTACCTTCCCTCCAACACTGCTGGCAGTGATCGACTTCTATAAATCTAAGTTCTTAGATGAGCAAAATATTTTGAAACTTATACTGCCAACTTTATTACTGTGCCAGACTCCGACTTATTAAAAAAACTTGATCATCTTAATGATGATGTAAATAACTCATCAGAAATCCATCAATCTCAAGGCAAAAACAGTTCTTCTCTCAAGCTTAGTAAAAACACTTTAATAACAATCAGAAAACTATCTTTGACCCACCAATGAAAAGTCAGAAATACTATAGGGTTTTTCCTAGATTAAAAATGATTTTCAGTGGTTGCTTATATACACGTGCACATTTGATTGATTACACAAAATGCAATTATTTTTTAAAATTATGCATTATACATAATTTGTGCCATAATATGCATTATAATAGCAATTACAATTACATGCAATTACACTTTACATTTGGTAATCTTAAAATTATAATGAAAAACACCTTTTGAAATAATTTATTAATCTAAGTTAGAATTAACTAATGTTTGCTCATAATACATTGTTTGTCGATATGACTTGAAATGTTAAAAAGTATATGTAGAATTTAACAGTTATCACATTCATAAATGCTGTAAAAAAAAATTTCATTGTTAGTTCATGATACCTAATGCATTAACTAATTAATGCATTAGTTAAAATTGAAATGTACAATAGCGTTACCAAATTTTCTAACTCAAAATGCTATGGGAAGTCAACATCCACATTCCCAAGATTACAGTTTATGAATTTAGGGCTAACTAGTTCTTTAAGGTATTTGACTTCCTTGACAGTACTTTAAAGTAGAAAATTCTCAGTAGAATTTAAATGGGTCACGCAGGTTTTGTGGTCTGTGGTTCACGCTGTGCTCTAGCACTTTCCACCTAAAAATGCAGAACTCAAGATGAAGACAATGATCTTAGGGGGAAAATATTGTATCAAATACTATTGCATTTGCTTTAGGACGCCCAAATTTCACTTGGGCTGCCACCGAAAATTTTTCAATGAAGGAAAGACCCTGTATTAAAATGACACAAAATAAACATAAAAGCTGTTAATTAATTTGTAGCCGCAACATTATACAGGAGAAAATAAACCTTGGACCAAAAGTAACATTGTATCGCGTACATAGATAACTCATTAACCCTTGAATCCTGAGCTCGCTGATACCCATTCATAACTGCTGTTTAAATACTTGGCTGTTTGTGTGAATACTTTTTAACTAACAATGACTTTATTGTAGAAGGTATTTTAACACCAAAATGAACAGAAGTGACTGAAGTAAGGCTTTTTTTAGACCCAAGTGACCTTTCAAAGTATATAATTATTGCATTAGATCTAAGCGGATGGCAAAAGGCTGAAAAAAAATGGCTTGAGGTTCTGTAAAACACTGATCATCTGAAGATGTTTTGCGTTTCTCTCCACCAAGTGTATGATGTTGTTAACGGTACAAAAAAAAATCTCAAAATCCCTCTGATATTTAAGAAGTCAATGCAGGCTTATTCCCATTTGATGAAAGATGGCATGTTTCCTGAGAGGATCCTGAGTATAGTATGTCACAGTTTCTTAAAAAGTGTGATGCTGTTCTCAAAGTTGTAAAAGCGAGGACAGTGTTTGCACAAGGCTGCTGGTGGCAGAGATACTGCACTCAGTTAAGTGGGATAAAGCCCATGTCGGGAGTGTCACTAAGAATGATCGGACTGTGGCCAAGGGAGTAGGGAGGGCTGGATACACGCAACATGGGTTTATGGGTGTGAAGAGCGGCCTGTTTGTTCCCTCTCTGGGAGCAGGGAGCGTCAATGGGGCACCGGGCCTGGCAGACTGAGCAGCCGGTAGAAGGAGACTTGCTGGAGGGAGAGACAGTGATAGAGACGGTCCTTAGTAGACTCTCTTGGGGGACCGGGGTGGTTTTCGGTGTGTCCGGAGCACAGGTGCTCTGGATCACTGTAGAGTGTGCCATTGATTCTAAAAGCTCCTTTGTGCCCTGTGTGCACTGTGAAAAGAATGGCAAAAAAAAAACAAGGTAAAAAAAATATGGAAAATTGACATCACAATAATTTTGTTTTTCTGCTATATACATCGATACGATTACTTAAATAACTATTTCGAAAAAAGTAATTATCATAGAGTTAGTGGGGTGACTTTGTTATGGAGTGCACCTACACAGAAAATAAGTTTAAAAAATCTCTTTCTTTTTGAGTTTTATAGGCCACGTTCCTATTGTTTTTGACTAATTCAATATGACTATAAAATAATAACTGTCATGATTTTATTGTGATTATTGATTAGAATATTGAGATCGTGTTATTATGAAACAAAAATATTGAATAAGAAATATTGTAATAATAATACTGTAAAATAAACTGAGCATAAAAACTATTTTATACTCAATTTCTCAATTTCCAAATGGTAAACCATCAAGCTTTTATTTTGACGGGTTGCCGATTTCAGAGTGAAGTTCAGCTCTGTGTATTCATTTACATGCATTCAGCTGTCTCGGAAGGGCTCCATTCGCAGTAAATAAACCAAGACGCCTTCAGACGCTGAAACACTGTATCATGAACTATACCTGTGTGTAAATGTCATGCTTAAAAACCAGTAAAGAATACATTTAATTAAAATCCCAGCCTAAGCGATTTGACAATCGCACTAAGCCATATTGCTATATCAATTTTATTTCAATATATTGTGCAGCCCTAGTTAAGGGACAAAAACACTAACAAAGATCACAGTCATAAAACATGATTTTGGGGTAAGAAAGTATCAACTGATGTTAGACAGCAGAGCAAGTGCGAGTATGAGAAACTAGAACCAGATTAGAATAAAGATGAAAGTAGGTTAGTATTGCCAAGGAACTTATAAGATGAAAATGTAGCGACAAATGGAAACAAAGCATTTCACTTCAAGGTTTCCGATTAGCTCAAGCAGTGCAGCTGATGTTATAAGGGGATCTCCAGGGGTTGCAAAGATGAAAACACCTCCTTAACATCAGGATGAACATCCATCATGAGAGAAGGTGGAAAAGAACACGTGTGCATGATAACTAGTGATGAGCATTACCATGACCTCAGTCAACAGAATCCCTAGAGTGGATGAGAATGAGACAAGCACAGATGAATCGTGATGAAGATGATACATTAATTAGGAAACAATGACATAATGGAGGAAAAACAAAACAACGGCAGACCTCTGGCAAACACTAATATATGAACACGACCATCACAAAATGGAGTATAAACAGATGTCAGCTAAAACACTCATCCAGGAACAAAGAAGGAACAGAGACAACAAGCCCAATGATTTCCTCTCACATGATGGACATGTCTTATGATAATGGTTTTAAAGCAAAGAAATGGAAGCCAATTAGACAGTTCAAATAAAAGGCAAAGTAAAGCCCAAAGAGTCATGAGAAGGCAGCCATGGAATGGCATGCAAGCAGCCCCATAACACACCCTTACCATCGAATGTCACAGAGCTGCAGGAGCCTTCAGGCAGTGCAGGAGTGAGCAAACTCCTGACAGTTCTCCTCCTGTGTGAAGTTCAGCACTTAAAACATCAGGGCTTGATGCAAATCAATATCAAAACATAAACTAAAACGAATCTGGAGTGGAATTTGTAGACTTCAAAAATCTACAATTAAAACCTTTTTTTTTTTTTACAAATCTAACCTTCTCTGCATGATTTCACTCCACTCTAGCTTTGCGACTAACAGTGACAAAAACATCTTAAAATAGCATTTGTAACCTTGATTGCCAACTTGTTTAAATTTTTACTGAAACGTGACTCCATAATCTTCCGTAAGGTTGATGTGCTGTTCCAATCCATTTGTCATCCATCTAAATTTTTCCATGTGCATATCTTCACACATCAAACAGAACAGGTGCAAGCCTCATTAACTGTAAATATGAGCTCTTTCCCAGCAAGCCAGGGTTTACAATAAACATGATTAAACCAGAATAACCTCACATTCATTTTCACATGCTTTTCTGTGACAAAGTTCATGGTATCAGATCTGTTGAAGTCATGGTTTCTGTTCATATTTACAACCATCCAAAAGTCTGGGCTTGGTAAGATCTTTTTGAGATACATCTCTTATGCTCACCAAGAATGCATTTATTTGATCACAAATACAGTAATAAAAACAGTAATAATGTGAAAATTCATCAATACAATGGCATTTCACTTAAATATATTTTTGTAACAATGCAAAAGTCTTTAATGTCACTTCTGATCAACTTAATGCATCCATTCTGAATAAAATAATTAATTTGTTTAAGATAAATCTTACTGAATCCAAACTTTAGAGTGCTAGTGTAGGGTTTGAAATGCCATGGAATGTTTTTTGACTGACTAATGTATCAGAATTTTAAACTATAGCTACAATGCTTAAACTATTTAAAAAATACTTTTAGTGTTAAAATGATTTAGGAACTAATGCTCCGCCTTGAAGATATCACATGATGAGGCACTCTTACCATATTTGTGTCATTCTTAGCCACGAAATGAGGGAGCTCAGTGTCAGAGGTCACAATTTGAGGTGCATCATCTGGAAGTAAAAAGCCTCTTCTGTCAAGCAAGCTGCAAAAGATGACAGGATGAGTAGGTGACCTATTGTGACCTGACTTTCAAAACACAGCAGACTGAATTGGGAAAGATGGGCCATCATGTAAAAAAACTGTACACAGGGATTAATTTTTTCCGTCGCTAGGACGGATTTCCGTCAGTTCATAAAGACAGTCACTTGCTTCATTCCTGAATGATTCAGCCGTTCGAACGAATCGATTGAATTAATGATTCAGTGATAAAATCAGGGACTTGCCTCCACCTGCTGGCGGATTTAGTTTAATTTTTAGTGTATAATTTCAGTTGTTTAAATAATTGAATATTTCTGTATTCAAAATGTTATATTTAAAACATTAATCTCCACATGAATTTATGAATTTTATTGCACTCATGCCACCTCTGAGCCTCATTAAACGTCTGAAAATGTACCACATGCCACTTTTGTGTTCTTCTGTGCTCCCTCTGTAGTACAAATTAATTTATTAATATTAATTTCATATGATTGGTAACTTATTTGTATTATTCTACTCATTATATTGTTTTAAATAGAAATTTTAAAAAGCTTATAAACATAAATTTTTTAATTTGACAGATGAAAATGATGCCATTACAAAGGCAAAATGAAAATACTCTTTAAGTCACTTTAAGGAGTCAAATGTCACCTCGTATTAGGAAGGCTGATTTTTGATTATTGATCAGAAGGTGCTCCTAAATGTTGCCAATTTGGTGTTCTTCTGTGCCCCCTCTGTAGTACAAATTAATTTATTAATATTAATTTCATATGATTGGTAACTTATTTGTATTATTCTACTCATTATATTGTTTTAAATAGAAATTTTAAAAAGCGTATAAACATAAATTTTTTAATTTGACAGATGAAAATGATGCCATTACAAAGGCAAAATGAAAATACTCTTTAAGTCACTTTAAGGAGTCAAATGTCACCTCGTATTAGGAAGGCTGATTTTTGATTATTGATCAGAAGGTGCTCCTAAATGTTTAAATTAGGAGGACAAGCGCTCCTAATTACAAGAAAAAAAAACTGCTCTTAAACTGAGTGTGTGACAGGTATGGCTGAGGAATGGAGTTTGGTCGAAGAAAAATTTTCAGTCAAAATATATATTTTTTGCTTTAACCCCTGCAATATAATAATAAGTAGAATAAGACAAATAAGTTACCAATCATATGAAATTAGTATTAATAATTTAATTTGTACTACAGAGGTGGCACAGAAGAGCACAAAAGTGGCTTGTTGGTATATTTTCAGATGTTTAATGAGGCTCAGAGGTGGCATGAGTGCAATTCGATTCATAAATTCATGCGGAGATTAATGTTTTAAATATAACATTTTGAATACAGAAATATTCAATTATTTAAACAACTGAAATTATACACTAAAAATTAAACTAAATCCGCCAGCAGGTGGAGGCAAGTCCCTGATTTTATCACTGAATCATTAATTCAATCGATTCGTTCGAACGGCTGAATCATTCAGGAATGAAGCAAGTGACTGTCTTTATGAACTGACGGAAATCCATCGTAGCGACGGAACACTTTAATCCCGGTGTACATTTAACATTTCCAAAAGTGGCTTGTAGGGACATTTTCAGACGTTTAATGAGGCTCAGAGGTGGCATGAGTGCAATTCGATTCATAAATTCATGCGGAGATTAATGTTTTAAATATAACATTTTGAATACAGAAATATGATTTAAATAACTGAAATTATATGCTGAAAATGAAACTAAATCTGCCAGCAGGTGGAGGCAAGTCACTGATTTTATCACTGAATCATTCATTCAATCGATTCGTTCGAACGGCTGAATCATTCAGGAATGAAGCAAGTGACTGTCTTTATGAACTGACGGAAATCCATCGTAGCGACGGAACACTTTAATCCCGGTGTACATTTAACATTTCAGATCTGACTAAATGTGTTCTTGTTTGTAACAGTATGTACTGAGCACAGGATGTACATCAGCCTTAAGCTAAATGACATCCTTCATTCACTCACAAACAAACAATATTTGCTTCTTTAGCAAAATCTTAGGAGGTGTTCTATGATGTTGGCATGAGCATGCAGTACAGACCTGGGTGGCATCGGCCCACAAAGCACCACACAGCAGTTTGTGAAGATGTTGTTATAGGTGTACGGATTCCCTGATTCTTCTCCTCTTTTACTGGACCAAGAGCCTTTGATCTGCAATCATTAAACACAAAGAAGCTGTTCTTCATTCTGACTATATAAAACGCCACAATTAAATGAGAAGTGTTAATTACATTCAAACACAATTAATGATATATCTTTTAAAATGATGCATTAACTTAGCATTCATTGTGATATTTACATCTTCGTTGGTTGTGAGATTGGAGGCCACAAGATAAGTATGGAAACCTGACAGACCCAGAATGGACCAGATGGAGAAAAAACAAATGACTAGCTCGACAACAGTGAAGGAAGTGTTAAGGATGCAAATCTGCTGTAAATGTGTATTAATGTACAAAATATACATAATAATAATACAGTGATTTAAGTTGATTTAATCAATCCAATGTTGAACATTCTGCCCAATCACATGAACCACAAAGAGGTTAATTAACTGACAGGTTGTGGTGGAAAACTGTGACCTCAAGCCACAATCTTAAAAAGGGACACCAGCAGAATCTGTATCTAGGGGCAACTGTTTACATCCTGACAGGAAAGCAGGGCGTGGTGGAATCCTTGAGCCGATTAGGGATGAATGAGATTAGGAAAAAGGTGGAACCAACAGCAGTGGGCCTGTAAACAAATAGTGAACTCTACTGTGTGTTCCTGGGGAAAGGGGTGGTGCAGACATGCCAGCGATGGAGACAGGGGTGTGAACACAGTAAAAAGGATATCTGGCTGGGCTCTCCTTTATTGCCTGGATGATACCATTCATACTTTGTGATCCTGTTGATGAGAGTAACTGATGAGAGAACAAACCTGCTTCAAAACAGTCTTTTTTTTTGTTGTTGTATTTTGACAATCTCATCATATACATCTACAGTACTGCTTAAACGCTTGGGCTGCATTTATTTGATCAAAATACAGTAAAAACAGTAATATTGTGAAATATACTACGATTTATAATTAATATTTTTTATTTTAATATTTTTTCTAAATGTCATTTATTCAGCAGCCATTACTCCAGTCTTCAGTGTCACATGATCCTTCAGAAATCATTCTAACATGCTGATTCATGGTCATGAAACATTTCATATTATTATCAATGTTGAAAACAGTTGTGCCATGTGATATTTTTGAAAAAACCATGAACATTTTTTTTGATTTAGGATTAGAACAACTTATTTGGATTTCATTATGACATTATAATTGTCTTTACTGTCAGTTGTGATTAATTTAATGCATCCATGCAGAATAAAATATACATTTCTTAAAAAACAAAAATAGTAAAATCTTAATGACCCCAAACTTTTGAACATGTCTATATAGAAAGTATTTAAAGGTTTCTTGGTTTTGAACAATCACCATTTCAACATAGATGCACTCATTTATAGCTCTCCCACTGACAACTGTCATAAATAAGTATTAAGATTTTTTATGATGAAGATAGAGACTGTGGTGCAGAAGTGTTGTGAAACTTACTTAATGTGAGGTGAGTAATCACACATCCAAAGATAAAGGAGGTCAGAAAGGATAGTGACACTATGAATGCGTAAAAAAAACGATAGTTTCGCTTCCCAACACAGTTCCCCACCCAAGGACAATGATGGTCGAACCGCTCTACAAAGGGAACAGAGACAGGACATTCGCAGACACAGCAACACTTACAAATAACCACAGTGCATGCTTATGCAATGATTTTAAGGAAGTGATTTGTATTAGAGGTTAAACTATTACACGTTCATTATCAAAGCAACATATTTTGTAGCTTTAAAGAAACAGTTCTGTCATTATTTACCGAAACCTCATGTGGTTTCAAACCAATATGACTTCCTTTCATGGAATTACACTAAATGGGTACTAGAACATTTAAGGTAAAAAAAAAAAAAAAGCAAAAGCACAGTAAAAGTTTCATAAAAATGGATAATTTGACTTGTGCGCTACTTTCCAAGCCATCTAAAGCCAATCAATGGCTGTCAATGAAATTAAAAGTTTAATTTACAGAGTTTAACTGAAAATCTTGACATCCACCCTAATAGGGCTTTCCATGAGGTTAGGTTAAAGACGCTGCACTGACAGATTTGTGAAAGAACCTGATTGTTCTTGGTATAAATTATTAGTTCATAAATCAGACTGATTCAATTTGCAAGTTCACTGCAACTCACTGACTCCGGTTCTAGAGGTAAACAGCTCACTAAAGGAAAAGATAACCAGTGAATAATGAATAAAATTTTAATTTATACACAAAGTGCACGGCTTCAGAAAACTGGAATATAGCACTCAAGTTGTATGGACTGCTTTTATGGTTCTTGTTGAAGCTATAAAGGGATAGTTCACCGAAAAATAAATTTTCTGTTATCATTTATTCGCCCTCATGTCTTTACAAACCTGTATGATTTTCTTTCTTCTGCAAAACACACACACACAAATATTCTGAAGAATGTTGGTAATCATCGACTTAATTTGCATGAAGAAAAACAAAACCAAAACGCATTTCTTAAAATATCTTAATTTATGATCCACAGAAGAATAAGTGTCATACGGGTTTTGAATGACACGAGAGTGCGTAAATTATCAAAATGTTCATTTTGGGTGAACTATTCCTTTAAAGCTTCAGTCCCCATTCACATTGCATTCAAAATTTAAACAAATTCAAAATTTCACCATATAATTTGAGATTTAGAATGACTTGAAGGTGATTGAGAGATAATATTAAAATTTTTGGATGAACTATTTCTTTAAATGCAGAAACTTTGTTTGCTGAAATATAGAGATCCATCCTTACCAACACAGTTGTCACACAGGCTGCAATGGGATGTCCGAGGCGGACGGAACATCTTGCATGTGAAACAGTATTTAAGCTTGACCACCTGGTCATTTATAAGGATCTCCTTAGTGCGGGGAGGTGGACGGTATGTTGAAGATCCAGAATTATCTTTAAAGAAACCCACAACTTTAATATCAACATACACAACAAAAATGTTAGGACACAAAATAATGAAATATAAACACCACAATCAAAGTCTTACCAATCTGTTTCTCAATGTCTGCAGCCTCATCCGGCAAAGCCCTGGGTAAAATCCCTGGGTCTATAAAACTGGTTTGAAAGAGGGTGATGACGACAAATACAAATAACACCCCACCAATAACTGGAATGAAGAACGTGAGGTTATGCACCAGAAAGGGGCAACTGTTATGAATCAAACACAAAGACAAGAACAAAGTTAGAACTCAAGACAAATATTGTAAGTGTGCTTTCTCATAACTTTGTGGGAGCAACTGTTTTCAGACTGGTATGATGTCAAGAAGGGCTGGTGGAGATGTCTCTATTGTCAAAAGTAGTTGTACTATTGTCCAGCAGTGTGGACACTGGTGTCTCTGTGTGTAAATGCATACTACTCACTCAAATATGAAGAATAAGCCACTGGTGATGAAAATAAGGCCGATGGTCAGCGGGAGCACACCGCACTGCCTGGCCAACATAATACGGCCATCACAATAGAAGCGATTGTTTCCAGGAAAAACCTCCCATTTCCTCCGTACGCGTACGTTTTTGTTGGTGGAGGTCCGGGTGGTCGATGTTCTGAGCGCTCGTGGGTCTATTTGTTGATACTCACAGTTTTTCATTTTCAAAAAAAAAGAAACTGATAGTATAGAGGTAGGAGAGTATAGATGTAACCTCAAGAACACGTTTAGCCACAAGCCAAGCCCCAATAAAGAGGAAGCTAGAGCAACACTAGATACCAGCCGTGAAGCCCTGTCACATATTATTGAAGATACGGTCACAAATGTACTGACAAATCACTTGGGTAATAAAACGATTTCAGCTATCGAACTAAGCTAACTCGAAAGTCCTCATATTATCCTCACACAATATGTTGCTCAACGCATTCGTTTGCAACTAAGCATCCCCTAAAGGGAATATATTGACTAACAATTACTATATTATCAAGCCATGTCGATGCTTTCGATAAATTAGGAGTCTTAGCTACGCTAATTAACTACGTTAGCTTGTTGACTAGCTGTCAACAAGCTAACATATCTCAGCGGACGACATTGCTCCTCACTGGCTGCTCAACCGTCATTTGAACGACACCCGGCTCCTCGAGTTACCAAGCCGTCCGATCGCTGTCGATATTAAGTTGTCCAACCAGAATTAATCTGTTGGGCATTGAAAAATAGATCAGATTATGTTGTTTATAATTCTCTAAGCGTATCAATATAGCGCAGCGTTCAACCACGGATAAGATACAACAATATTTACCTTAGTGCGATCACTTTCCTAGCCGAGGATTACCAAAAGAAAGGGACCAATGACTCGCAAGGGGTACGTCATCTCATGCGGACCAATCAAAGATCACTTCCGAAATGCAATGCAGAGCGTAGAGTTTCAGAGGTGATCTTTCATTTTTCCTTCACCAACATTACGAATGTAACAGATACATGTAATACATCCACAACCATAAATGTACAGAAATATGTCGAGTAAGGGGCAAGCATGATACAAATCTATTTATAAAATAAATAAATAAAAACCAAAGAGAATCAATTTAGTTTACCTTTTTAAAAACCATAAAACTTTGTTTTTATGTTAGTAACTGAAGTTTATGCTAAAGTAGCAGTTACTAAAAAACTATGGGAACAAAATGATTATGAAAATATTATAAAACAAAAGCGGTTTATGCTTTTTTAGGATCCAGTATTAATTCACTGTAGTTTTACAATAGCAACAA
Source organism: Sinocyclocheilus grahami (assembly GCF_001515645.1). NCBI lineage: Eukaryota > Metazoa > Chordata > Actinopteri > Cypriniformes > Cyprinidae > Sinocyclocheilus > Sinocyclocheilus grahami. The sequence goes on from NW_015505407.1 coordinate 438,789, forward strand.
TAATGTATCTTTTGAACAGTTTTTTTTTACTAAACTATTAGAAATGTTTTTAGTAATTGAAATAAAGCTGAAAATTAAATAAAATATAAATATGTGAAGAAAAGCTTAAACTTCATAAATTAGAAATATTAACTTGGCAACTGATTAGCAAAGGCAGAGCAGAAGACAAAGTGGTGGAAGTTGGAAAAGGAAGAGTGTTGTGTGGTTTTCAGGGAGGAGTTGAGACAAGTTTTAGGTGGTCAGGAGGTGCTTCCAGATGACTGGACTACTATAGCCAAAGTGATCAGGGAGACAGGTAGGAAGGTGCTAGGTGTGTCATCTGGAAGGAGGAAAGAAGACAAGGAGACTTGGTGGTGGAAGGGCAAGCATGATACAAATCTATTTATAAAATAAATAAATAAAAACCAAAGAGAATCAATTTAGTTTACCTTTTTAAAAACCATAAAACTTTCTGTTTTTATGTTAGTAACTGAAGTTTATGCTAAAGTAGCAGTTACTAAAAAACTATGGGAACAAAATGATTATGAAAATATTATAAAACAAAAGCGGTTTATGCTTTTTTAGGATCCAGTATTAATTCACTGTAGTTTTACAGTAGCAACAATAATGTATCTTTTGAACAGTTTTTTTTTTTACTAAACTATTAGAAATGTTTTTAGTAATTGAAATAAAGCTGAAAATTAAATAAAATATAAATATGTGAAGAAAAGCTTAAACTTCATAAATTAGAAATATTAACTTGGCAACTGATTAGCAAAGGCAGAGCAGAAGACAAAGTGGTGGAAGTTGGAAAAGGAAGAGTGTTGTGTGGTTTTCAGGGAGGAGTTGAGACAAGTTTTAGGTGGTCAGGAGGTGCTTCCAGATGACTGGACTACTATAGCCAAAGTGATCAGGGAGACAGGTAGGAAGGTGCTAGGTGTGTCATCTGGAAGGGGGAAAGAAGACAAGGAGACTTGGTGGTGGAATGAGGAAGTTCAGGAGAGTATCCAGAGGAAGAGGTTAGCTAGGAAGAAGTGGGACAGTGAGAGGACGGAGGAAAGTA
>NW_015505407.1:440119-477079 GCF_001515645.1 Sinocyclocheilus grahami
GAATGAGAGGGATCCAAGTGGAACAGTGAGGTTACAGGGAGAAGAGATAAAGAAGGTGCAGGATTTTAAGTACTTAGGGTCAACAGTCCAGAGCAATGGGGAGTGTGGAAAAGAAGCGTGTGTAGGCAGGTTGGAATGTGTGGAGAAAAGTGTCAGGTTTGTTGTGTGATAAAAGAGTACCAGCAAGAATGAAAGGAAAGGTGTACAGGACAGTAGTGAGACCAGCGATGTTGTATGGTTTGGAGACAGTTGCACTGAGGAAAAGACAGGAGGAAGAGTTAGAGGTAGCAGAGCTGAAGATGTTGAGGTTCTCTTTGGGAGTGACGAGGATGGATAGGATCAGGAATGAGTACATCAGAGGGGACAGCACATGTGAGATGTTTTGGAGACAAAGTTAGAGAGGCCAGGTTGAGATGGTTTGGACATGTTCAGAGGAGGGAGAGTGAATATATCGGGAAAAGGATGCTGAGGTTAGAGCTGCCAGGCAGGAGGGCGAGAGGAAGACCAAAGAGGAGGTTTATGGATGTAGTGAAGGAAGACATGAAGGTAGTCGGTCTGAGAGAAGAGGATGCAGAAGGGGATAGGGCTAGATAGAGGCAGATGATTCGCTGTGGCGACCCCTGAAGGGAACAGCCGAAAGGAAAAGAAGAAGAAGAACTTGGCAACTGATTGAAATAAGTGTGAGTTGAAGTACTAAAATGAATAATACTAAAATACAAAAAGCGAAATAGACATTTCTTAAAAAAATAATAAAAATGACAAAAGCACACAACAATTACAAAAACTTAAAATAATAAAAGCTAAATCAAAATATCAATTGATACTATATAATACATAAATAATACTAAAATAACACTGGAACTATCACAGACCACTTATGACATTTTGAACCCACTAGATGGTGACATAACACAATATCACAGAGGCCTTGCGACAAGACCATGTGCATTCAGTGCCTAGGGTAAACCCCTTTTATTTGACAAACTGCAGTAGCCTTACTGCAAACCAAATTCTCAATGCCTCATATTTTTACAGGTATTTTTTAAAAAAATAATTCTGCAATTCAAACAAAACATACACTACCTTATAAAAGTTTGGAGTCTGTAAGATTTTCTCAAATGTTTTTCATTCAAGTAATTTGCTCACCAATGCGGTACTTGTTTGATAAAAGTAAAAAAACGTAATATTATCAAAAATTATTAAATTTTAAAGTAACCGTTTTAACTATTTTAATTTACTTTAAAAAGTCATTTATTCCTGTCTCCAGTCTCATGATCCTTCAAAAATCATTCTAAAACACTGATGGTGCTTATGAAACATTTATCAACATTAAAAACAGTTGTGCTGCTTTTGATCAATTTAATATGTCCTTGCTGAATACATTTTATTTTTTTCAAAAAGAAAAAGTACTGACCCCGAACACTTGGATGGTAATATATCACTCATTTAATACAACTGTCATTGAATAAGAGAGAAAAATTCAAGAATAATTTTTCAAATGTTCCAGTAAGGATATTCATTAAATACTAATTCAATACAAAAAATATATTAGCCTTTTAAGGAATACCAGAAACATCTTATTATAATAAAATACATTACAACAATATGTCAAACAGCATAATATTATAATCACAGGAATGTCATGAAGACTGAAACAAGCTCTTCAAAGTTATCAAGTCCAGGGAAGGAAGTTACAATGCAGAGCCAGACCTAAAAAACAATATGATATGAAATAGCCCAGGATGCATTGTGTATAAATGGAGCAAGTCTGCCAGTGCATCAAGAGATAAACAACTGGATTATTTCTCCACAGCCCTGCAAAACTTAAGCCAGGTTTGTGATCCCTTTGCCATTGTATTTGGTCTGAATTATTTTTTCATCTTGCAGCAGAGGCTCATACTGAAAAAGCAGATGGGCACTGATCCAGTAGAGAACAGGTGAGGAGGAAGCAAGAAAGCGGGTCAACACCTGAGAGGACATAATATTTTTTTTTTTAAAAAGCACGTTGAGCAAGCATACTACATGTTACATGATAATGATCAAAAGTCTTACCTGCACATGCATGCAGAATACTCCAATTAGAAGCAGGATGGAACTGTGCACGATGTAAACAAAGACTCTTGTGTAACAGAAACCATGCATTTTTCTGTCTTTTCCTCTGTCCCCCAACCCCAAAATACATACAAAACACTGGGTTAGCCATTATGTACATATATGAGGCTATGAATCCCAGAATTGCAACAGGCAGTGCCAAGATAAAGTTGGGTATCTGCTTCCACTCAAAGTATCGCAGGAAGCCCACATCCCAATAAACATACTGTAAGTATGAGTACAAAACTGGAATTTGCCATTGGCACCAAATTGGTGTTGGAGATTCTGCACCAGCCACACGGTATCCTTTGTCCCGGACCAGATTAAGCAGCACAGGAGGAACTTGAGTAGCAGTCGGATGACAAAATGTTTGGTAGCCATAGAACTGAAACAAACAAAAAGGCAGTGCCAAGGAAGCTGCATAAAATGCTCCTGTGTGAACAAAACAAATAAGTTCCCAGACATAGAGACGATACTGAAAGCCCCCTGCTCCTTTGCTAAGAGCCCCTGCACGGGCAAGATCCCATTGAAAAGTGAGATACAGCATTGGCACGAGCACCAGCAGCAAACCCGAGCAGAAGACAAGCTCCAAGTGTGAATCTTGTCTCTAGTAGCCAGAGGCCTGCAAAGGTAAACACCGCAAAGAGAGTCTCTGAATAACCTGCTACCATAAAAACATTAGCTGGTGTCATACAGTAGACCACAACATGGGCAAGATTTCTGTCTTGCAGCACCAAACGACTCAGTCTGTATAATGCCACGGCACTTAGGATAAAGAGAACGCTATTCCCTATAACCACAGCTAAAATTAACCGGCCATGCAATGTGAGAAATCCACAACAAGGCCACAGGACAGTGGCTGCCAGGAATCGCAGGATGAGAGGAAACAAAAGAAAGAATGCAAAGTTGTGTTCATATAAGTAACCACGCTCTGCAGTGAAGAGGAAATGTTCTGCATCCCAGTGACTAAGGCCACCAAATAATGCTTCGATGACGGGGTCGAGCAGGGGAGGGGTCTCTGATCGTGGAGGGCTGAAGGCATCTGCCACGTGGTCTGGAATCACGGCATTAAGCACAGCCTTCAAGAGAGCACAAGATATTTGTCATGTGCCTTGTTTTCAATTTGTGCGGTAGGTGTCACTCTAATCTCAATTTCACAAATACGGCCAGGTACTGATTTTATGGAGGTCTTCATGTCTATAGTATTTTAAGCAGGCGTCAAAATACAAAGTTCAAACACATAATTTTAGGCTATTTTACCCGTTTGTGTATGTCAATTGCTTACCTGTAAGAAAAGGGAAAGCAGTCGCGTGAACGTCGCAAACCGTACAACTGTCCACGTCTTCATTTAAACAACTGTTTGAAGAAGACATATTTGACAGAAACTAACTAAGTAGAAAATGTCCCTTGAAGAAAAAAAGTAATCATATTAATCTCAGTAAAGTAGCAAATACGATACAGTCATCAGAATACGGTCATCATTAAAACAAAAAAAAAAAGCCAAAGGGCAATATGCTTTCTTGGAATTTATAACAACTGCAAAAACCGCGTCGGAATGCGAATAATAAATCGTAGCAAATTATAAACACGTTTTTCCAATTCATCGCAATAAAGCCACAGAATGGAACGACAGAAATAACAACATGCACTTCCGGCACGCAGTCTCACAAATGTCAAAATAAAAGCACCATATATCTATAACCGTTCTTACAAAACTACTTTTTTTTTTTTTTTTTTAAACGTCTGTTATATTCTGATACTTCTATATACCTATCTGGCCTGGACAGTGAACACCACTCAAAACAGTTATGCAATCAATTATTTCGAATTTATAAATGCAGATTTCCCCCCCCCTATTTTGCTTCAGGAGACATAATTAAATCAATCAGTTTTCAGTGTCTTTTCAAGTGATGGAGATCTTTTTAGCGGACAAATATCTTTGAGCACTAGTATAAGAGTAATATTAAATCTTGCAAATTGAGTTAAATTGTAACATGCAAAGACAGCATAAAAAAAATTAACATTCTGATTTCACCTTCCATTCATAATTACAGAATTCTAGGAAGAGGCCTGTTATTTATTTATTTTCTTTAATTATTTTTTATCATCTAAATGAAAATAATCACAAACATCTTACCAAGATTTAATGTACATTTATTTTTACCACGTGGAACATATAGTATAAAGATTTCATAGTGAATAAATGATATTCATTGAGCCAAAAAGGGAAAAAAACAAGGAATTTACATTAAGCTACATAGTCTGAAATACAAATATGCAGAATTCATATCACTGGAGAAAAAAATATCTCAGCTGTGTTTCTTCATCTAGAGTTATTTTGTACCAGGAGATGAAATTAAAATATTTCAGTTGTTTGCTGCACTATGGAGGAACCGTGGAGGCCAAAAGATGGTTCAGTTTATATACCCAAGTATTTTGATGCAATTAACCCAACTTGAGTGTCCACTCTCATTCTTGATAGATAAAAAGGGATAAGAAGCAAGAGAGTGTGTGTGAAAGAGAGGGAGAGAAAGAGAGAGAAAAGGAGGTGAAAATGTACATCTTATATACAGTACAGCCTCGGCTGCATCTTAAGTTGAAAACCAGTCCTAGGAGGTGATTTCTTTATAGGGGATCAATTCATACAATCAGGGGTTAAAGAGAAGAGGTCAGGGTGTTGTACGTCCTTGATACTTTGGGGGTATTCTCCTCATCAGCAAACTAATGGTTTAAAAATGAAGCCGACTGAGCCAACATTTTTCCCATGTGGAACAGTGCAGTACGTTTGCAGTATGTTTACAGTTGTGGTGTACTGTACAGAAAATGACAACTCATTTCTGTTGTACACGCATCCAGAAAGGTTGACCGTGTAGCATCAAAATACAACCACCAAACAATGAAGAGTGCACCTGTCAATGTGAACAAGAGCGGTGTATTATTTGCACCCTCTTGGGGAGGACAAAGGAACAATTAACCCCAAAACTCACTGTAAACAAGACAGCAACTTTGGTAAATAGTTTGTTTTTTCAAGCTATTTATTTTATTCATTTATTTATTTTATTATAAAAAGTACTTTCCCCTCAGACAAGGACACAAAAGTTGGGGTCCCTGTCCATGTCATCTAGTTGGCATCAGTGTTACAGTTTGTGTCAGTGTTGAGGCTCTGGTTCATGATCCACAGCAAAATCGTGACAATCTTCCCAAAGTGAGACGCAGAGAAAAGGGGGACCAGTTGCTGTAATATGAAAGGGCTTGCATAAATAAAAAAAAAAATAAAAAAACAGAACAAGAAACAGTCAATTTCCTCTGCTTTCAATCCCCACTCACCAATGGGGAGGACAGGCAAGGGGGAAGTATGAAAACCAGAGAAGATGGAGCTACAGCTCCGCACAGCTGTCATGACTGGCCTATCAAAAAGAGTACATCACAGATGACATGGGACACCAATGAGTTCATGAGCGGGGAGACAGAAAGGTCCAGTAGCCGCGATTCATAGAGCGTAAACTCAGAGTGGTTCTCCTCCACCTTAGCAAGAGCGAGTAGAGCCCGAGCAGCCCGCCGCATCATGTCCACACTTGTCGGCTCAAAGTGTGACCCCTGCATGTGCAGTAGGGAACCTTGGCTCTGCTGGAACTGTGTAGCTGCTAAGCTGTCCTCCAAGAAGCCCAATAGATTCCCTACACTGGCCTTCTGTACCGCAATGGCACGGGCCGCCAGGCTGTCACCCTGTGCAAGATTGGCCAGCAGCACAACCGCCATCTCCCGGCAAACAGGCACCTTTCGCTCTCCAACTAGACGCACAAGGTTACCAAACAGCTTCTCTAATCTACTAAAAGGTGGCGTTGCCAGAATGAGGTCCACATTGTTGTCCTGAATGCTGAGCTTACAGAGGGTCTCCAGGACTAGTCTCTGGGGGGACAAGGCGCCATTAAGCCCGAGACTAGGGAAAGGGTCTTGGGCTTCCGCTGAAGGACAAACGGCCCAATGGAGCAAGCCATCCAGCAGAGGCAGGCAGATGCTCTCAGTGTAGACAGAGAAGTCAAGCTGGCCTGAGATGTTGGCAAGAGTGACCAAGCAATTTTCCCGCAGTACCTCCAAACAGTCCCACCACCACTCTTCTTTCTTGCTACCAAGACTCTCTTCCACCTCCTCTTCTTTCTCGTAGGTTAATGGCGCCTGCTTCCGCTCTGGATGCTGATGGTGGAGAAGCAACAGGCGGCCCAGCAGTAGCAACAGCCCTGGATGCTTTGACATCTCAGAGTCATTGCCCGGGATGAACGAGAGGCTGCGGACAATGTTGGAGACACAGATGCAGCGACGGGCAAGGGAATCTTGCCAGTCTGAGAGCATGATGAGAGGAGTTTCATCCTTGCTGTGTGGCTCATCTTCTAAAATGGCAATGGAGCGCTGACCCTGTAATGATGGGCTTGGAGCTGCTGGCCTGATGTTTTCTGAAGTTGTCGTCTCAATTACATGTTTCTCTTGATCTTTCTCGAAGTGTGAAGACCCCTCAGAGGCAGTTTCTAAGCAGTCAGCAGGTCTGTCGTCCCTCAAATCTGAAATTTCGTTGGTCACTTTCTCAGTGGATGACTCTGGAGAGGGCTCCAACTCCATTTCTTTCCCACACTCTTCACTGGATGAGGGTAGTGAGTGTGCCTGGCTGTCCTTCTGAGCTCCTCTCTTCCTGTCAGGAATCTGTGCAAGAAGACGCTTCCGTTGGTGCAACAGATCCATCTTGCTTTCAAAGTGGGTTTGAATGTGTTCTGTTATATCACCTCCACCAATACTCCAGTGCAGGAGGCCGCTGTCAAATTCCTGCAACCGACCAAGCTTATTTGAGCTGTCCACCACAAATAGATCCTTCTTTCGCACAATCTTCACGGGAAGCTTATCAAACTTGCTAGCCTGTTTGGGCTTCTCTTGAGTAACGGCTAACTCGAGACATGGTGGCTCTGAAGTCTTGGGTTCTGCAGATGACTCTCCTTCAATCCCTTGGCAATCTTCTTTCTTCACAGAGTCTTCAAGTGTCCTTGGCTTTTCTTCTTGTTTAATCTGGAGAGGTCCTTGTGCTATGTGTTCCTGATTCTTTGACCTGTGCATTTCCTCTCCTTCATCTTCCTCCTCTGTTTCTCCATCGTCCTCCACGCACTCAACCAATGCCTCATCATCCAGAGTGTTTTCATCTTTTTTGAGCACGCTGGGATCTAACAGAGCTCTTTGTCCTGGATCACCAACTTCATATTCCCTCAGAATCCCAAAGATCTCAATGAGGCAACGGCGGAAATACTCAACGATTAGTTCCAGGAAACCAGGGAGCTTCAAAAGAAAGCATTAGTGTGTCATCTAAGATAAAACTTTAGTAATGGCAATAAACATTTTTGTCATTTTCCCAAAATGACTCACCTGTATAAGGTTGAAATTTGAAATACTGTTGTCATCATATAACAAGATGTTGATGGTGTCTAAAGCCCATGTACTCTCTGCCAACAGTCCTGATTTAAGGGACATCATGACTTTCCATGCTTCTGGAGTGCCTACAAAAGTAGTATACGGTTATCTTTCCATACCTCACAGGTTTGAGCCTGATAAATATCCAAAATGTAATTCACTACAAAAAAACAATTATTTCTTACCAATTTCTTTCATGGTAAGACGCCTACGTGATTTGAGAACTGGTGACGTTGCCTCTATGGAACCTGGAGGGAAGGACAGGTCTCTTCTCATCATTGGAGGCTGTACTGAGGAAGGTACAATGTGAGATGCAGGCACTGGAGGTCCCGCCTTCTGCATTTTGATATTGCTGGGTATGTAGGTAGATTTGCTAGGGGAAGTCCTGCTTTCCATAGGACGAGGCATGGGCGTGGGGCTTGACACCTGTGGAATGTGGTTTTGCATGGTTTGGGGAGACTGGTAATTTGACTGCAAGGGTCTGCTCATTGGTGGACCTGTGCCACTAGGGCCATATGGGGGTTGTCGTGGCCCAGGCCACTGGCCCTCATGATTCATGCGTGGTTCAGATGGCATCATGTCTTCAGATCGATTCATTGCATGGTAGCCAGGGCCCTGACCGGGACCAGTAGGAGGTCCCTGGCGGTTGGGGTAACTAGGGTAGCCCATATCACCTCGGCCCTGCCACATGCCACCTTGAGGACCGTCAGGACCAGACTGCATTGGACTGCCCATCATTTGAGGTGGCATGGAACCCTGGGAGTTTGGGCCCGTGGCTGCTTGCATCCGATCTCTTCCAAAGGGGAAAGGGAACTGATTCTGAGGGCCAGGTGGACGACGGTCTGAGCCAGGGTAGGAACTGTTATACTGGTTGTATATTTCCTGACCACTTGAGGGACCACTAGGGGGAGCCTGCGCCGGTGGCTGTGGCTGCTGAGTGTTGTATGGCCCACTGAACATCTCACCGTCATGATGCCGTTTAGCTGGTGGATAACCACCATCAGCTGGTCTTTTGTAGTTCTAAAGGCAACAAATTACATTTTAAATATGTGTGACAAGGCTTTCAAGTAACATTTAGTCATTATACCAATGTGAAATAAAATTAAATAGCAAACTGTTTTATTGAATGCTTTCCTACCGATTGTTGTTGCGGGTATATTCCAGGCTGCTGATTCGTAAAGGAGCCACCAGGAGGCACACCCTGACCAGGATACTGATTACTATAGGAATCATGCCTGCACAGAGCACCATATGCAAGAGAAATGAGAACTAGATATAACAGATATACATATACAATCTCCATAAAAATTAACCAATTAGTGAACTGACCGCTGTTGCTGAGGAGGGTAACGATTTGGTGAATACATCCCAGATTCAGCATTGGAAGTCATCATATTTGACTGTGGCACTCCAGGCCCCATGCTGCCATCTGGGCCCATCCCTGACTCTGGTCTACGCAACACAAGAGAGGTTAGATTTCATTGCATCATTTAAATAACACCAATTAAATCAAAGGAATTAGTTTCTTCACAAAGTAAAGAAAGGATTGAGTGTACCTCCTGTCATAGCTGGGGCCATATGGATACTGGTGCCGCTGGCCTATGGGCATGTTTCCTATAGGGCCTGGTGGTCCCCTGTTGTACTGATCACCAATACTGCTGTTGGGACCCTGCCCACCAGGCATGAACTGTTCTCCAACTAGGACCACAAGCACACAGCTCATTACACCAGGTAGCTTATCATGAACTATAATGGCTCATGATTACATGACTACAATACAAACCTTTACGCATACCACCAAAGTGGTCTTTATTGGGTTCATAGGGACCCATGCGACCAGGCATCTCTGGGGTGCTCATGCCTGACTGGTAGCCAGAGTTGGGGGTCAAAGTGTTTCTCCGAGAGAAGTCGCTATCAGCGAATGGATCTTGCAGGTTCACACTGCTCCTAAGAAACAGGGTAGGTAAGAAGTGGTTCATAGTCAAATAACGCAAGCAGTACCACAAGACAAATGAGCAAAACTCACCTGCCACTTTGCATTGGGGGCATCTGGCTGTGTGGGGTGGAGGCAGGAGTAGGGGGCTTCAAGTCTCCGCTTTCCGCCATGGAGCTGCTGGTGGACTGTGGTGTTTGGGGCCCCTGGAGTGAGCCAGATCCAGCTGTGCCATGCAAAAAAAAAAAACACACACGAGATGGGGAACATTATACATCTATGTTCCTTATATTTACATGCAAGTGCTACAACATCAGTAGTACTACAAGCCAAAGTCTTGGGCAGTTAAAGTGTTATTAAACGCCTGTTTCATGAACGAGATTTTTCATGAATAATGCAGAGAAATGCTCAGAATCTAATGACATACACACACTCTCCGATCTGCAATCTGTACAAATCTATTAACATCTACAAAATGTGTTTTGTATGGCCTTTTAAAGGTATACTTTGTGACTTCTGCAACCGGTCATTATATATATGTAATGCTTCATGTGTACAAACATTAATAATGTTATAATGTATCCTTATTCTGCCTTTTCCTATGTGCTTCTAAATAAAGAGTTTAAATTGCACATGCAGTATTAATTCATGAGCCTATGATGGTGATTCTTCAGTAAATAGTTTTTAAATTTAAAAAAATATAAGCCAATATAAGACAATTATCGTACCTTCCTTACTTAATTTTGGAATAGGGGTTTTGTTGCACTGGTTAGATTAAGATTTACCAATGCAGAGAAATGCTCAGAATCTAATGACATACACACACTCTCCGATCTGCAATCTGTACAAATCTATTAACATCTACAAAATATGTTTTGTATGGCCTTTTAAAGGTATACTTTGTGACTTCTGCAACCGGTCATTATATATATGTAATGCTTCATGTGTACAAACATTAATAATGTTATAATGTATCCTTATTCTGCCTTTTCCTATGTGCTTCTAAATAAAGAGTTTAAATTGCACATGCAGTATTAATTCATGAGCCTATGATGGTGATGCTTCAGTAACTAGTTTTTAAACTTAAAAAAATATAAGCCAATATAAGACAATTATCGTACCTTCCTTACTTAATTTTGGAATAGGGGTTTTGTTGCACTGGTTAGATTAAGATTTACCTGTACATGCTTCCATGCATGGTATGATAGAAATCCAAGATGCCAGAACTCACCTGGGGAGGGAGGCTGAACCTTGGCCTGGTTCTTTTTGCTATCTCCACACATAATGTCAGGTGGTGGGTCTTCTCCACGCTCAATCTTACATTCAAAAGCATACAGACATTGAATGTATTGCTTTTTCAGAGAGCTGGCAGCACTGCTGGAGGTCCCCACGTTCAGATTTGTGGACAGCTCCCTCCATTTTTTGTTCTTATTAACCTGCAATTACAAGGATGCCAAAGGATATAAGCAAACACCCTTGAAAGAAAATGAGATGAGACCTTCAACATTATCTTAATGTGTATGGACAGCTTGAATATACCTGTGTAAGACCCCCAATCTCCTTTACAGACACATATAGGCGGAAGAGATCAAGGGGTTTGCGTCCCACAGCTGGTAGGTTACTCATACCCATGGCTTTTTCGTCTATGAAAGCCAAGTAGCGGTCTACCCACATCTTTCTTTCTGGCTCTGGGCCTAGCTCATATAACCGAGTGATCTTCTCATTGGTTGTTGTGGAGGAACTTGACTTCTAGACAGAAGCAATTTATATGGAAGGTATTACACAGGAAGTGCAACAAAGGGTGACTGATTTCTGCTGTAAAAGAAAATACACTTCTATCTAAATGTTAAGCAAACCTTGGATTTTGTTTCTGTCTTGGGCGTCCCCTCAACTTTGTTATTAATTTTCTGGGCTTGGTTAAGTTTCCCATCCATACCAAAGTCTGGACCTGGGGACATGCCTAAGAGAAGAAAAAAAAGGATACTTAATCTGTGATTTTGACCAAGAAAGTAAAAAGTAATTATGCTATGTTATGTACCAGAAGAGACGATCTTACCACTAGTGTTGTTAGCCATGTTACCACCCATAGGGTAGGGAGAACCCTGTGTATTCATCATCCCAGGCATGTTGTTCATGGAGGGGCCATACGGAGGTCCTGAGCCCATCATACCAGGACCAGGAGACATATTGGGGTAACCTGGAATCCTGTGAGGCAAAAAAATTTAACTTCAAACTACCTGACTGGATTCAGTTTGTACTCAAAAAAGGAGAAAAGGCTAACAAATCAGACATTTAAAATGTGTACTTGTTACGGAACAGTGATAATGCACAACTTCAGTTGTATTTCAGTTCTTGTATACCTGTTGTGTATCGAGTTGGTGGGTCCGTGCTGCATTGATGCGGCATCCTGCGGCTTTCTGTTGAGTCCTGGAGGTGGGCACATCCCAGTTCCCACTTGAGGGGGCATATTGGCCATATTAGGACCCATATTCGGACTCATGTTGGGACTCATGTTGGGACCAAAGGGACGTGCACCTATCTGTCCATGGGGCATCCTTGCAGAAGGCATGCCAGCAAACATTGGCCCTCCTCCTTGTCCAGACATAGGGTTCATGGATCCACCCATGCCAGGGCCGGTGTAATTGGCATTAGGCATGCCACTGTACCCAGGCTGCCTGGGGTAACCTGAAGAGGAAGACAGTAAGTTGTACTTTGATACAAAGTTTCCTGGATTGTGTAGGAACAGTGTCAAGGCTACCAAAACAGTACTTATTCTGTTTTAAAATATATGCATGCAAAGAAATGTAAAACAAACCTATATAAGGCTATAATAATTACAGTTATACAAGGACAGTAAAAGCAGTTAAGTTATGGGTGGTTCAGACTACACGATTTCTTTGTCGGTTACGACAGTCACTGTGTCAGATTATGCGATTTTGACTCCTAAAATCTTGTCGTGTCATGAACAAGAAACATGTCAGACTATACGCTGCTACCCGACCATTCATCGCTTGCCGATGTGCGTGCTGTCATCAATAGGACGGGACTAGACAGAAGGTGCCATGAGTGTAAACAGTGGCTAGGAGCACATTTTGCTCTGTCTTGTCATCAGAAAAGTCAAAAAGTCAAAAAAAAAAAAGGAAGGAAAACCTGACAGTGGACACAAATCTGGATTGCATGACAAGGATAGTATGGACGGTCAAAGAGAACTGAGGTAAAATAGGAGTATTGTTGTCATAGCTCCACAAACATTTCCTCCATTATAAAATTCCACCTAGCAGGACTGATACCATTGTCTCTCTTTCGTTTCGGCATGTTTGAAAGCATATACGAAGGAGGAACTTCTGTTGGCCAGTGTCACAGATGTGACGGAACTTTGTTAGTCTTTCTGTGGTGACGTCAGGAAGCATCGCAGACGTGGCATCAGTTGTCGCCCACTATGACACACTACACGAGATGGAAACGTTTGAATCTTGCGTCCTGATTCCCATTGTCGTTTACGAATCCCCACAACACCCTACGTCAAGCAGATTGTGCCAATTTCGAGCTAAAATCATGTAGTCTGAACCGGGCTTTAATCAACAGCATATTGCATATGCTGCATCTTTTTGTAGAGAGACAAACAGATTTAATAAGAAACCTTATCCAGGACTACATGTTGGCAATGAAACAAAAAGTCTGAACACCACAACAATATTAGCAGTTTGGTCAATTAACAGTTAGCATTGGCCAAATGTGGTGGTGTATGGATGCCTCATTGGTGGGCTTGTTAAAGGGTTACTGCACCCCAAAATTTTTTCATTAGTCACTTCGCTCGTCTTCGTAATTCAATTTAAGATATTTTGGATGAAACCTGGGAGGCTTGTGACGGTCCCATTGACTGCCAAGTAAATAACACTGTCAAGGCCCAGAAAAGTATGAAAGACATCGTCAAAATAGTCCATCTGCCATCAGTGGTTCAATCTGAACTTCATGAAGCAATGAGAATACTTTTTGTACGCAAAGAAAACAAAAATAACGACTTTATTCAACAATTCGTCTCCATTTTGGAGAGTATCCACTGAACGCAAACTGTGTATGCTGTTCTGTGTCAGCCGCTCCACACGGATACGCCGTTTTCGTTAAAATCAAAGCGTAAATATACGTATTTGTGTGGTGCGGCTGACACAGACAAGTAGAACAGTATACGCAGTTTATGTTCAGTGGATACTCTCCAAAATGGCACTACGGTGATGCGAAGGAGACGAATTGTTGATTAAATTCGTTATTTTTGTTTTCTTTGCATACAAAAAGTATTCTCATCACTTCATAAAATTCAGATTGAACCACTGATGGCAGATGGACTATTTTGACGATGTCTTTCATACTTTTCTGGGCCTTGACAGTTTTATTTACTTGGCAGTCAATGGGACAGTCCAAATTTCCAATAATCAGGTATTCGATAAGACATGTGCATTTCGATTCCGCTTAACGATTCCCGCGTTCGCATTTTAATGTTATTTTAACCTATTTAAATGCAGGAAGGGAAAGAACTTGCACACTGTTTGCGTGCAGCACACACATCTGAAGCGCGAGCACAGAGAACAGTGGTCCCGATGCAGGTTCCCGACCTGTGTCCGTTCTCGAACTGTTCCGTGCATTTCCACAAAGGTTGTTCCGGGCCAGAACTGACTTCTCTTTCACATTTATCGACCAGTATGCATGAAATACGTCAGTATATCATCATAAACACAGCTGTTTTTTTGTCTTAAGTGAATGTAAACAGATGAGAAAGAAAACGCATGTGTAACAGTATTTTTAGATGTGTGTGTTCGGTGTTAAAGAGACAGTCGTCTAATAAACGTGCTGACTATCATTAATGTTAATCAAAGAACAAAAGAAAATAATTAACTGACTGAATATATATCGTAAAATTAATGAGAATTAATCAATATTTTATTTATGAAAAGAAAACTATACCGTGTTTTTAAACTTTTGATTTAAATTTCTGTACCTGACATTTGTTCAGTTTTATTTATTTATGCTATTGCTAATAAATTAGTTTACTTGTCTTTAACAACTTAATGTTTAAAATTTATATTAGTCTAGTTGTTTGTTTCTGTGGTATTTTTTTTATAAAACCATAGACATAAAACAGAATAAATATGTTTGACATCTAAATATTTGACTTAAAATTAGTTTAATGGATTTTTTTTATCTTATTGGAATCGGAATTAGGAATTGATAAGAATTGGAATCGATAAGCAGAATCGGAACCGGAATCGATAAAATTCAAACGATACCCAACCCTAGTCACAAGCCTCCCGGTTTTCATCCAAATTGTGTTCCGAAGACGAACAAAGCTTTTACGGGTTTGGAACGACATGGGGGGGTAAGTGATTAATGACAAAATTTTCATTTTGGGGTGGAGTAACCCTTTAAGAGACTTCCCAGACCCTTGAGTCTTTTAGCAGTATGTAGCACTGTAACCCACAGTCACTGTAGCGGTTCAACTGACGTGAGCCATGCTACGTCAACTTCTTTTTTTCACTGACGCTAAAAATAACCACTCTGTGATCCACTGGTCGCTCAGAGAGAAAAAGAGGGAGAGTGAAAAGGATTTGGAGGGACAGCGAGAAGAGAACGACAGAAGTCCAATATCAGCACCTCTACTACAGTTACTTCTCTCAACATGGGACCATTTTTAAAATTTACATTTTTCTTAATTTTTCTAAATTATAAGATATGTTTAGTCTTAACTTATAGTCAGCTGTTACCACTGAGCTACTTACCCTGTGGACCATATTGAGCACCTTGAGGCCCATAGTTTGCCATAGAGTTGTTCTGCTGATAGGGGACCATTCCAGCATGCACCTGGCCTCCAGACGACTGACGAGGAGACAACGCAGAGCTAGACTGTGGAGACCCATAGGGTGCAATCGGAGGGTTTCTCTGCATATATCCTGTGCAGACAACAAGATTAATGTGTTGATACAATAAATTAAAAGAGAGCATCAAGATGTAAAACAAGTCCTGTCATTTTAAAGTAGAACTTATACAGACTGAGTTACCTCTCTCTTGGCCCATGCCAGGTTGATTCATTGAAGGGTGCATCATCCCATCAGACTGTCCACTTGAAGGGCGAGGAGGCATCTGGTTCCCTACAAATGAGAAATTCAAATATTGTGGTTAAAAACAACAATAGTAAAAACTAAAATGAAGAACGACATTCTGTAACTTGGAGAACAAAAAACATTTTTTTAAATGTTTTAACTTAAAATAGTTTAAATTAAATTTAAATGTTTCAAGCACTCCACCATCTTCCATTAGTGAGAATCAACTGGTAGTTGAACCACAAACTTGTGCTCAAAAAAGCTCAAATATTCTATATATTTAATCTTTGTAACTATTCCAAACCATCTTCATGATGATTGTCCCATAATGTGGCATTAACACATTTTATTATTTCAAAATAATTTAAGGTGTAGCCATACCTGGCATTGTGGCAGGGGACAGTGGCCCAGAACGAGATGCCGAGGCGCTGGCAGGCGAGCCCACTGGGGGAGAGGTGTGGGGGGAGAAGGGTGACTGTGCTGGATTGCTCTGTTCTCCTTGACTGCTGGATACTCCAGATGTGCTGACTCCAGGGCTCAGAGCACCCTCCGTACCAGTAGGTAGGTCATCAATAGAACCGGATAGGTCCTAAGCAAATAGAACCGTAGGAATGTCAGAAAAATCTAAGATTAAAGTCACAACGTAAGTAGTGTCAGATCTTTTCTTCCATATTTTCGGAAACGAATAAAAAAAATAACAGTAGGACGGGGGCATCTATCCCACGATGGTTGATGCTTGATCTGAATCTGAGCTTGCCATTGGGTTTAAGCAGACTAAATGTTTGTAGTCCGGCATGTGTCACCAGAGAGAAGTCTGTCATTTCACTGAAAGTTTGAGTTATGATGTTGATTAAGAATTTTTTTTTAAATGTGAAAAATTAATTGTCACAGTAAGACCAATAACATGCATTTAGAAAATGCATGTTATTTCCATTTCATGCACTGCAAATATGTACATACTTGGAAAAATTAATCTGCGTTCCCATAGAAAACAAAAACACAAATGGAATGGAAAACGAAAAAAACAGGCTAAGCTGTTATCATTCGGTATTCCAGCATTTCTGCTAGGGCTTTAAAAATGAAGCTGTCAGCTCGCTCAAAGAACTCTTCATGGCATTATCTTTATTTCACTAATATTTTCCTATCCAATCAGCAACATTCAGCTTTCACAGATTTTAAAGGGTTAGTTCACCCAAAAATGAAAATTCTGTCATTAATTACTCACCCTCATGTCGTTTCAAACCCGTAAGACCTTCGTTCATCTTCGGAACACAAATTAAGATATTTTTGATGGAATCTAAGAGCTGTCTGACCCTGCATAGACAGCAACGCAACTCAAACGTTCCCAAGTCCAGAAATGTAGCAAGGAGATCGCTAAAATAATCCATGTGACATCAGTGGTTCATCCGCAATTATACGAAGCTATGAGAATACTTTTTGTGTGCAAAAGAAGAAGAAGAAAAAAAAGACTTTATTCAACAATTCGTCTCCTCCCGCGTGGAAAACGCTAGGCGCGCCGCTTTCTGCTTTTTTCCAAAGCATTCGGGCACTTGCGCTCCGGAGCCGTCTACCATTGCTAAGCAACCATGACCTGCGCTCTCCATGAAGGCGCGGAAGTTTCAGCAAAGGATAAATGGATTTGCAGCACTAAAAATCGCTTGCAGTAGCTCTGCTACTAAATTTATTTAAAAATGGCTATCCCTGTACAGCTATGATCAGCTGTTCCTTCATCTTGGCTGAGCTTTCAATCTTGTTACGGGAAAGGATGAAGCTGATTGGTTGGTTCTCGTCACAAGCAAGGTGCGCTTGCAGCATTCTGAAAAGTTGAAATGTTTTTATCTCGATGCGGCGCGGACGCGCCTGGAAAAAATGAGCGCGTCGCACCGCGTGCGCGTCGCTTCCATTATGAGCGCGCCTGCCGCGCATCTACATTTTAAATAATTAACTTGAGCGCGCAAAAGATGCTATATGTGAACGGCCCCTTACGGGTTTGAAAAGACATGAGAGAGAGCAATTAATGACAGAATTTTCTTTTTTGGGTGAACTAACCCTTTAAAATCTGTTAAAATCTGCAGCACAATAGCAAAAATTATTTATACCACAAAAATGTTTCTTTAGAATAAATCTCCCGATGACAGCTTCTTCCACTCGGCAACAATGAACTCTGGCACTATTTTTTTTTCCTCTCTGGGACACACACACACACACACACACACACTTAAGTGCTCTCGGTAAACATACAATCACAGAGCCAGAGGCTGCTGGCCTTATTTATCTTATCTAGGAGGTGAAAAAGTGAGATCACAGCGTCCCTGAGGTTGCCATGGCTACGGCAGTCAGCTGCACGTGTGCTGAGTCAGCGCAGCTGGGTGTCTCTCTATGTGTCCTTTTCAAACACAGTCTCACAGGTCATAACACACTCAAATGCAATTAAATCTCAGAGACATAGAAGCAGAATTTACATGGAGTACACAGGGGTTCTACAGACATGAACAAGTTAAATTGAAGACTTTTTAAGACCTTTTTAATACCACCTCATATTAAATTTAAGACCTAAACCTGTAATGGAAATACACATTATATTACATACATATTTGTAATATTAAATTTGTTTAAATAAAAAAGAAAAGAAAATATCATTGCTGTAATAAATAATATTTATTACTACGATATACAGTGAACTTTTCATATCAACAGACAATATTCCATACAAAATATCCCTGAAAAATAACTGCATCACTGAGATTTTTGGTGGAGTAAACAATTTATTCTGAAGCAATGTTTCATCAGTGTTCTATCAGCCTTTACATACTTAAATCTGCATATTTTTATTTACCTTTACAAAGGCCTATTTTTAACCTTTTTAGATGTATGCATCATCTTTCATGTCAAACTATTACAATTGATCAATAAATTCAATATACACTATAGGGCTGCTACCAGTCAGATTAAATCACTTACACTGCAAATAACAATAATTACAACTGCAATAAATAATGTTATGAGATTAATGTTTTAAATGCATTTATGAAAATACAAATAAGAAATGTTGAGGGGAAAAATGCATACTTTTCAACAAACTTCACAACTAAACGACCAGTAAGTGGCGGTAAGTCACTGAATGAGTTAGTCATTGAGTCATTCATTCAACTGATTGAGTGTGTTATCATGCTGGTATCTTAAGGACTTTCGTGGATAACTGACTCATAAAGTTTTTAATATTCTTCATATTCTGTGTGGTGGTCAGATAGAAATTAATCTTTTCCAATAAGTTCAAACTGATTTTTACCTTTTATGGGCATTTTTTACCTTTATAAAGCCATTTTTTATTAAAGGGTGCATTATCTTTTGAGTCAAATTCTTACATTAAATCAGTGAATTAGAATAATAAGACATTTGGGCTGTTACCAAGCAAATAAAATCAGTATCAACAAAATTCATCTTTGCAATCCAGACATAAGCTGCATCTGAAGTGGCATTTAGATGTATTTACACACTGTTTAATGCAGAACATGAATGCATTTAACCTGCAGTTATAAATGCATAAATAATGTTTTGATATATTAAACATAAAACGTTGAATACTGATATTTAAAATGATTTTAAAAAATGAAAAGATACTTTAAATGTGAAATTAAACCCGCCAGTAGATGGCAGCAAGTCACTGTTAATAAGCGAGTCATTGCAACTGAACCGAATCATTTAAACGGTTGATTCATTCAGGAACAAAACGCTGTCATGTTGCTCTAAGATGCAAAACAGCGCTGTGGCTTTATTTGGAATTATTTTTGTTGGCGAAATAGTGCAAAAACAGGCAATATGGTGTCTAAAACAAAGTCTCTTTATAAAACTTCTAGTTTATTGAACTGTTGTAAAAAAAAATCACTATCACATTTGTATATGGCAATTTTTAGAGAAAAAAGGCACTCTTCATGTGAAATTGATTAACTATATGAAGTGGTATAAATATATACATTTTCTGCCC
Organism: Sinocyclocheilus grahami; assembly: GCF_001515645.1. NCBI lineage: Eukaryota > Metazoa > Chordata > Actinopteri > Cypriniformes > Cyprinidae > Sinocyclocheilus > Sinocyclocheilus grahami. Next base: position 459,669 of record NW_015505407.1, read on the forward strand.
CCATGCCTTGAATTTGTGATCATTCTGAATGCATTTTGATAGACTGAATCGTGCCATAAAAGAGAGCACTGCAAATGCGCGCACACACACACAAGACTTCACGTAATGCGCGCACTCTGTAGGTGTTTTGAATGTTTTTTTGCATCATGAGAATATTGAGCAAAATAGCTCACTTATCATGGTGTTACTTAACTATATCATGTTATGAATAAACTAAACATTTTGAATTTTTACCTTGGTGTGTTTCTTCTGAGTTTATGTGTGCTGTTACGCTCGTTTGTTCTGAAGTTTCTCACAAAGAGACAAACAGAGCGAGTCTTAACAGTGCGACCTTGATACCAGAAATATACTATCCATTATCAATTGCGGTTTACATTTAATGTAGGCTAATAAAATGAGAAGAATCATTCTTCGATACTTCGCTGTTTTTTTTTTTGTCACTTATGTTTTAATCAGGCTATTTGTCTGGTCAGGCAGTTCGACCTGTATTCTGCTACTGCGATTCTCTCTGATGATGCAGCAACTACAGCAGGGAAGAAAAAAATCTTCGGTCTGTCCAATGATTGTAAACAGTCATTTAGGTCCGTCAGGCTGAAGATATTTTAGCGGTAATGTGACCAAAAATATTTAAGACCCATAGAATCTGAATTTAAATTATGCTCTTTTACAAAGTCTTGATTTTGTTTTGGGGGTATACTAGAACATGCTCTCATGCTTGGTGGTTCGAAAAACGCATTATTTTTCACATAATTTACATTATTAAAATACCTTTCTCCCCAGGCTGGCACAAACGGCTCGACCAGTTCCGGCTTTGATGAAGGTCTGCCTTCCGAAAAACAAAATGTGATGTGATTGGTTAGCTGTCCCAGTGCGTTGTGATTGACGAACAGCTTAGACGGTGTTTCAGTACTGCCACGCCCCTTGCTCTGTCTTTCAACAAAAGCTTTTGGCGAATCCGGCACTACTCACTCGTGATGTGGAAGCTGTCCTCAGTAAAATGCGCAGCACACAATAGCAAATTGGGGTTATAATGCTCAGGAACAGAGTTAAAAAGTAAATTGCAACCACTGTTTCCTGACATCATCCGCTTTCGGAAGTGGGGAGAAAAAAACAAACAAACAAAAAAACAACACCTCAGGTGGTCGCACACCGGACGAGAAGCGCAGCGTCACGCCATGTCTTTAAAATTCGAACACATTATTTTCTCTGAGTGCAGGCACACTGGCGGTGCCGTTCGGCATCTGCCCGTGGCGCCCAGCTACGTCGTGTTATATTTGTAAGAATTGTTCTAGACCAGCGGTTCTCAATTCCAGTCCTCACGTACCCCCGCTCTGCATGTTTTGCACGTCTCTCTTTGTTAACACACCTGATTCAGATCATCATCTCGTTAGAAGTGAGCTCCGTGCATGAACCATGTTCCGATTGACATGCTCCCTACACAGTGTCCATTACTCCCTACTCCCTGAGCAGGGGAAATCCGTTGAAGTTTACTTCACTTCGGAATATTAATTTACAGATTTGCGCTGCGCCGCTGCCTGCAGCGTCTTCACACACATACGAAACTTGTTAGAGAAGCGTGAAGTGGGACATAATATACCTCTGTAAATAAATAAAATTTAAATTCACGTCTCGCACACTTAAATGCCCTTTGTATGGAACATATACACTCCCTTCAAACTGGAATCATGGCGGAATATCCGGTAATGTCCACTTCGCAGGGCACTTACAGTCAAATATAACAAACGTATGAAGCAATAAGAGAAACATACAAAATGTGCAGAGCGGGGGTACGTGAGGACTGGAATTGAGAACCGCTGTTCTAGACATGTAAAAAATTTGAGGCTACAGCACAGCAGCTCTTCTTCTTGGTTTTCTCTGATGCACTAACTCTGCAACAGCTCTTCTTCTTCGTCATCTCGTCTGATGCAGTCACTCAACCAAGCGTTCTAACCATGACCTCACCCCCCAACCATTCGAATTTCTGTAGGCGGGAATTCTTTGTAATGAAATTCTAATGAGCCGCTTTGTGATATCACAAAGCCCGGAAACCAAACGCTGTAGTCCAAACGAGCCGTTTGCTGTAGTTCTTGAAAATTGATTTTTTTTTAAACTAAATATCTCCCTTTGGAGTGGACTTTGAGATTTGTAACTTTCTAGATCTTTTTTATGCCCAAACATACACACTACACACTGATTAAAATTAAAAAAGTGAAAAAGTATAATAGGACCCCTTTAAGACATTTTAAGGCCTTATATTAGGAAACCGTTATTTAAGACATTTTAAGACTTTAAGGACCCGCGGACACCCCGACTACAAAAACAAACTGTACAGAGACAACTGACGGCATATATTTTCATGACAGACTGCATGAAGTTCTTTATTTAGCAACAACCCCAAAGGTCCTACATAATCACTCCTGAGATAAAGGTGCAGCTGAGGCTGAATTATGCTCACATCTTCAAGCTAATTACTTTGATCTAAAAGTCAACATAAAATAAAGCGTTTGACAAACCACTTGATTGCACATTTGTGAATCTGTCAAATTCACAATGCATCTTAAAATGCGGTTGGACGCAGTCAACAGCTTGTGTGAAACGAAAGTGTCAGACTCACTGGTAGACTAGAGGGTCTGCCCTGCATGTCCTCTGTGCTGCTCTTCGATGCCAAAGGCGGACCGGAGGGGGGAGCGCTGGACTGGGAGCTAAATGACTCCTGGGAAATCTCCTGTGGATGGAAAAAGGCAGCCCAGGTCAGTCAATATAGGTATTTAGGACAGTGGACGCATGTATAGATGCTTTTGCTGACAGATATCACATGTAGGTTTAGGTCAGTCTCACTGTTAGTAATATAAATTTCTGGTTTTGTACTTAATAATAACCAGCTACAATACTGCTTTTATTACCGTACAAATCTGTAAATGCACTGTGAAATTAAATGCATTCCTGACTTCAAATAAATGCAAAAGCATCCAATTTAGTTCAAACACACAAAGTGATAGGGCTGAACGATTAATTGCATCTGCGATAATATCGCGATATGAAAAAAAAAATCAAAGAGGCTGCGATTACACTCAGTCACGTGACACGCGAGAGTAAAGAGGTGTGTTCGACTTGAAGATCGATCGGTGTATGACATCAAAGTACGGCGAGAGAAAGCATAAGGAGACGTCCACTCTCTTATAGCCCTCGCAGTACTTTGATGACACACACCGATTGGTCTAAGCAGACGTCCACTCTCTTATAGCCCTCGCAGTACTTTGATGACACACACCGATTGGTCTAAGCAGCGCTGCTTCAAGTCGAACACATCTAAGCAGTCTTCAGAGGAAGCATCAAGTTGGCACGCTACAGTGTTGCCAAGTCTGTGATTTGGGGAACCCCTCCAAAAAAACTTGTATTTTACCCCTTGGAACGCGATCATTTTTACTGGTGGAACCCCCCTCGAAATGCGATTGGGCTAGTTTTGAGTAGCAATTGGGCGGGTTTTGATGCGAAAACCTGGCAACCCTGTAAATAATCCGTTACATCGATTTACTTTCTGTAAACTGGGTACTTTTATTTGCAACAAAATTAAATTCAAAGTGTTGTTGATCAAACACATTTAAAAGTTCTTCCTACAGAAACATGGGATATGTGCCTATAATGTTTTAAAAACCATAATTTGAAGCTCAATGTATAGATAAAACTTCATCAAAATTATCAAAATATTGTATAGCACTTGAATGCGATTGGGCTAGTTTTGAGTAGCAATTTGGTGAGTTTTGCTGTGAAAACCTGGCAACCTTGGCACGCTAACGTTACATCGATTTTTCAAATGACGTCGATTCGATATCGATTCTCAAAAGCCGCGAATCGATCTTTTCCGGGATTTATTTCAGCACACATTTAAAATAAGATCTGATTAACGTGAATCTTATCATTAGTCTTCTCCACTAGATGTCACCCTTATTTACCTTGCACGATGTTTCAACAGAAAGCCTGTCATTCATTCAGCGCTTAACATGGCCATACGCGTGATTCGCAATGCTCAGGTGAAATGCTATAATAATACTATAAATCTGCAGAAGCATTTGATATCACGCATAAGGCGACATGATTTCCGCAATGAATGAATGGTGCGGCGCACTGTTTTGTTTACTACACACATACTAAAGCGCGGGTGACGCTCGCGGTGTTTTCAGCTTCTGCCGTCTCACTATATGATGATATGAACACGAATGTCATCTCCAGCTGCTCTGAGTCTGCCGTCTCACTACATGATGATATGAACACGAATATCATCTCCAGCTACTCTGAGTCGCTTCATTAGCATTTTACGTTTCATTTGAGAAAACTACCATCATATCACATACACAGCAGCTGCAAGTTCTTCACGGCAACCCGTCAAAATAAAAGTTTAGTTTAAGTTAAACTGTCAGAATATATTACTATTTAGCAGTCTTAAGAATCAATGCTACTACTGCTAATAAATAATAAATCTTTATTCTTAAAAGGAATAATCACATCCGTTTTCTTTTTAATTTTAACAGTAAACCTCTGTTGTGCAGCACTTTGTTTGCCAAAAAATAAAAAGGTTTAATTTTCATTTGATTAGGATAAATTAAATTAATGTTTTATGCCTTCATCTGATTACTAGAAAAATTAAGAACATTTTATAGGGCCCTATTATGGTTTAAAAAAGGACCCATACAAAAAAAAGTATAGGTTTAAAATACAGGCATGTGGCTTAATTTCTTTTTATTAATTTTTTTTAGAAATATCAATAGCATTTGTATTAAAACTATATTCACTGAATGCAATCAAAAAAATCAAGAATCGAATTGAATCGAGAGCTTGCGAATCGAAATCGAATCGGGACATCTGAATCGATACCCAGCCCTACTTCAAACGTACTCCATCAGCAGAAAAAGAAAATAAATAAAACTGTAAACAGCCAAAACACGTAACTTAGAATGGGAGATGGATCGGTTTGTGACAGCGAAGAGAAAAGCCATAGATGAAGTGGCACAGTCCCAGGCAGGTGCTGGTCATTCAAAAGCACTCAAATGCAGAAAATATGACAAGGCATATCTTGCTCTCGGCTTCACTCACCGTCTATATACCGGACGCTACAGTTGTCGCTCTGCGCCGCAACAGCTCTACTGTACACTGGACGCAGCAAAGCGACCATTGCAAATCATTTGAACTTTGTGTCAGTACGTCATAAATAGAACAAGGCATCAGTTTATTGTTGGGTTTTGTCGTGTCGCGCCGCATCCAGTGTACACAGCGTCACTGATTATAATGGGTAGGGTTCTACTACTGTATTTTGCCGCTCACGTCCGGTGTAGACACGATTTTTAATGTCGTTGGTGAGGAGGAAAGCCTGTGTGCCCTATGCCTTAGCGGACAGCATGAAACCCACAAAAAATAAATAAATAACAGAGAGAATAATAAAAATAACAGTTATTCTCTCTATGCTATTTTTCAATGTTTCAAGTGATGCAGGTGTTTTTTTTTTTTCCTGTTGGTTTTTTTAATTAAAAAAGCTCCACTGGTCTAAAGTTAACAAACAGTGTTTAAAAAGTGCAGTCCACATGTTTACATGTTTATTACAGTGACTTTGAATTACCTAAAGTAGTGTGGTAAAGCAACAGATTTGTTTTTATATTTCTGCAATCTACTTTAGTTTGTGTGATTTGCTACTGACTTTCATATTAATGTTTACACCAGGCTTACTTGTCAGTGCTTTATGTTTTCATAATTATTACATGCTTACAAGGTTGGAAGTTCAACAAATCAGTCAATATACTATGTGATTGGAGTTGTTAAAAATGTCATTCGTATCAATTCATGCATCACCTAATTTCATCGTAACATATAGGCCTGGCCTACAGAAAAGAACATTTATGTTTAATCCATCTAATATTGTGTTGGTCATACTATACAATTATTTATAGCTTGTCTTTGTTGAATAATACAGAACATAAGCTTTAAAAAATAATCACATATTAAATCGCAATACTGGTAACAAAAAAAAATAAAAAAATCGCAATTAGATTTTCCAAAATCATTCAGCCCTACAAAGTGAATATTAAACATGCTATTAACATCCCACCTTTAAATTTGCATAGGTTCACAAATAAACATGGTTAGTAGAATGAAAAATACCATCCAGAGTAGAAAAGTATGCATTTACACATTATTTGGCAGATACTTTAGTAACACTTTACAATAAGGTTATAATTCTTATCATTAGTTAATGTTTTAGGTTTAAACTAACATTTAATTTTGACTTTGATTTAATTTTTTTATTTATTTTCTTGAACTAGATTAATAAATACTGTTAGGTTATTTCATAAATGTACTATTGTTCATTGTTAACTAATGTTTAATATATTATTATTAGAAAATAAGACACTACTGTTAAAAAGTTTGGAGTCAGATTTTTTTATGTTTTTCAAAGACGTCTCTTATGCTCACCAAGACTGCATTTATCTTATCAAAAATGTTAAAACAGTAACACTGAAATATTTTTACAATTTACAATAACTGTTTTCTATTTTAGTACATTTTAAAATGCAATTTATTCCTGTTATGGAAAAGTTGAATATGGAAAAGCCATTACTCCAGTCTTCAGTGTCACATGATCCTTAAAAAATTATTAATGTGCTGATTTGGTGTGCAAGTAACATTATCAATGCTGAAAACAGCAGTGTTGCATAAAATTTTTGTGGAAACATTATATATTTTTTCAGGAATGGCACAAGAATAGCATTTACTTGGAAATCAAATGATGTTTTGCAACATTTTAAAATGTCTTTACTGTCACTTTTTATGAATTTAATAAATCCATGCTGAAAGTATGGACCTCTTTAAAAAAAACAAATTCTTACTGACCCCAAATCTTTTGAACACTAGTGTATAAAAATATTAACATTACCCAATGACAATAAATGCTGTAGAAGTGTTGATCTTTGTTAATTCATGATACTTAATGCATTAACTGTTAACTAAATTTCATTGTAAAAAATGTCCTATACTCATAACCACTGCTCCAGGACAGTCTCTCACTTTTATTCTCTCATTTTCATCCACCCTGAACCACCACTTTAATACGAAAGCAAAAAGCTTAAGTTACCTGAGGAGGAGGAGGAGGAGGAAAACGCTGAAATGGCGATTGTTGCTGCTGCTGTTGTGGGGGATTCTGAGAGTATGATGTGGGCTGCCCCTGCGGCATCTGTCCGTGTCCCGTGGGCGTCTGAGAAGCAGGTGTGGGTGTCTGCGGTGGCTGCTGTGATGTTGGCGCCGGCTGCTGCTGTTGTTGTTGGGGGCCTTGGCCAGGCGGGTAACTGGGTTGGGATGCAGGAGGAGCCTGGGAGCTCCCCTGCTGCGAGGGCTGGGACTGAGGCACCTGTTGCTGTGGATAGGGAGACTGGCTAGACTGGGGTGCTGCCGAGGACTGCGAGTACGGGGACTGGGATGGGCCAGGCGAAGGGCCGGTCATCTGCCCCTGTGGCTGCTGGGGCATGTGGGGTTGTTGGTAAGGAGGGCCAGCCTGTCCATGTGGGCCAGATGACTGGGGGCCATGAGGTTGCTGTGAATAAGGTCCCTGACCTCCTGGTTGCCCAGGGGAAGGCTGGGGATATGGCGACTGCTGCTGGCCCCCCGAGTGAGACCCCTGACCGTGCTGGCCGTAATAGGGCTGCTGCCCCTGCTGCACATAACCACCTGGTCCCTGCTGTCCATATGATGGCATCTGCGGAAACAAGTAGGATGGCACTAAAGATCATTACACTCATGGTATTTCCCCACGTCGATTTATATCATGCGGGTAAATAGACAAAGAGAAACACTTCCTTTCATTGACATGCTACAGACAAGGCTTCCACTTCTTTTGATAAATTAACTTGTGACACTGACACGGTTTTCCTGTTTATTGCTGCAAAGTTGCTTTGAAGCAATCTGTGTTGTATTAAGCCTTATTAAAGTAAACTTGAGTGACTTGAATTTCCATTACCACTCCAGTTGTTCTTGATTAAAGGATGAGAACGTATAGTTTTAAATTAATACTTTTTAAAAATTTACAAAATGTCATCAGTAAGACAGAAAAGACAGCCTGAGATACAAATGTGGCAAAACGGTGAAGTGTTTTAGCACTCAGCATTAGTAGAATCATCAGAAATTTTCATTTTAATATTCCCCTGATATTGTTAATATGAGTTTACATGAATAAATGTCAAAACATGGAGAGAGAGTTTATTGCTAAAGAAGATGAGATGGGTTTTATTTATTACCTGTACACAATATACCTCTACATAGTACTACAACTTTTTATCCTTTCTATTCCCTAAATAATAAGGCATGGATAATATGTAGTTATTGTACCAGAAAGTGTGACCATGTCCAGCATCACATTTGTAATTATTTATTAAGGCTAGGAATGGCTAAAGATCCCATGATACCTGGCACACAATATGCTACATATTGCTATTTTTGTCAAGCTTTGTAACACCAAACACTATGATACACTGATTTAACCTTAAAAATTAAAGCCCCAAAAAACTTTTTACTTCAAATAATAACTAAACAATTAATAATAAATAATAACTATAACAATTCTCATGCTTTTTCTTTCTTTCTTTTTTTCCACAAAATGGTGCATTCTGAAAGTTAAACAGAGCATATCCAGGCAATATTTGGTGCATAACAATTAACAACATTTGAAAACAATGTTGAATTTAGGTTGCAATAAATAATTTATAAAACTATAGAATTATAGGTTAAGGTAAAAAATAATAATGGTTTGATTGTAACATCACATCTTGAATTGTTTATTACTACAAAGTTTTCTACATGCATCAGTGTTAATATTCGTTTTTCATTTGACTGCAATTTCACGTTACACTATTAGCAAACGGACTTCATACAAAAGGTTTTTTCCCCTTGAACCTTCTTTCTTGAAAACAGTGAGTCTGTGTATCTATGCTGCTAAATTCACTTTAAAATCTTAAAAAGCTTGCTAAAGTATACTTTTAAAAAAATGACACATTGATGCCAGCACACCAAAATCATGATTAAAAACACTGCAAAACAATTCTGTATTTTCCCCCACCTCTAATCAAATGAGAAAGCACATTGCAATAGGTTACAAAATATGCATAATTAGCTTCACAACTTATAATTACCAGGATATTCACTCATTTAACTACAACAGTGCAGCATATTCAAACTGTGAACCCTTAAAACATTGAGAAAGAGCACTGACCTGCTGGCTGTACTGCACACGCCCTTGCATGCCCATAGGGTATCTCTGAGGGCCAGGGGGCCCATAGCCCTGGCCTGGGTAAGTAGGCCCCTGCTGGGGCCCTGTAGGAGGCCCTTGATGGGGCTGCTGAGAGTAAGGCCCACCTGACCCATAAGGCTGGCCGCGCATTTTCCCCATTTGATCCATGGAGCCTGGAGTCTGTGGAACGAGAGTGACATTATGATTTAGTATGATTTACCTCGAGAGTGAGGTATCTCACAAATAATGACAGAGAAACATAAACTGAGTTTAACAGAAAGACATCTACAAAGCTTTTAAAAACTCAAGGACAAAACCATTAAATCAAACCATTATTCTGTACTACTGCACTCCCACACTTGAGAATTTGATTTTAAAAAGCCAGGGTGGAAATGAAAGAATAGCAAGGACAGAATAAAAATGCAAGAAACCACAAGAGAAGAGAGAGAGAGAGAACAGCCAGAGGGGAAACGATAGTGGAAAAAGGAGAAGGAAAAAGAGAGACAGCAAATAACCCTCTGCTGCCGATTCCCACGGTTATTAACCTGACCGTTACCTTGCTCAGCCTTAGTTAAGGAAGTCAACAGTGCTATATATAACTCATTTCAAATGGAGGGCAGTCTGCCGAATATTTAACACATCCCAGCTGTAGCTCTGCTTGAGCCTCGGCCAAGCCAGCTTTTCCTTTTTTCGAAAAAAAGACTGCAATCTTGGCACTGAATGAATGACACGGGGCTTAATGACATGTGAGGAGAGGTCCAGCTTGACTTGCAATGAGATGAGTGCGGGTGCATAGAAGTCCAGTATGAGGGGAGTCAAGTAAATACTGGAGCTGGAATATCAGTCATTTTGTTGTAAGCTAGCAAATATTAGGAACAAAACAACTGCACAAACAGATGAAAAACTAAATACAGCAAGTTTCCAACATTCATTTCTGATAAATGCAGAACATGGCACTATGTTAACTGCATCAGCTTATGGTCTTTCACGTTGGCAATCTGACTGATTCAAACATTGATCGCTTGCTAACACTTTAAATGCAAAAATACAAATTAGTCTTCAGTTTCCTTTTACTTCAATCCCCACAAGCGATGACAACTTTATTGCATGTACACGAGTGTTAATTTCGTTAAGGAACACTATGACGTAAAATGTTCGTTGGTGAGCTTTTTCCCCATGACTAAGACGAGACGACAATAAGGTCAATAAACGATAACTAAGACTATATCAACATGCAATTTCATTGACGAAATAAGACGAGACTAAAATGTATTCAAAAAGATAAAAACTTGACCAAAAACCTCTTTTTATTTTCGTCAAAAAAAGGAGACAAAATTGTATTGCCAACTGCTCTACACGCCTCTACTACGCAAGCTTTCATGAGTGCGGTTGCCAGATATCAAGAGTTATAATCCCCGAATCAGAGCTTCACTGTTACATTGATACATTTTCTGCCCGGTGTGTTTTGCTTATTTTAAGCAATCTAGCAACCATGTGCACGTGCTCGCTGCTGCAGATGATCTGAAAAACAAACAAGCTGGAGTTTAGCGATCTTAAATGAAAGCGTCATTCAGCCGGTCAGTGTTCTGTAATGAGATCTCACTATATTGTTTGCGATTGTGATCGCTGAATAAATACACTTACTCAATCGCTGTTGTTTTAATAGAGAAATAGACTATTGCAATTATGGAATTAGTGGAATTTCACTGTTATAATATTTTTCGTTTGTTTTAGCTGTTTTCATAATGTAGACCGAGAGATTGCATACGTCTTTGGTGTTGATTTATATCATAAAAAGCCTATAATAAATCAGTACACTAGATGAGGTAAAATACACCATGTATGTGTCCACATTCTATTGATTTGTGATTACTGGAGAAACTGCAATACCTGAACTGCAAAAGTAAATTTCTCAAATGACAGCAATCATTACGATTATAATTTTGAGATTTAAAAAAAAAATTTTTTTTATCAGTTTAACCATTATACAGAATGACAAAAATGGAACTAATATTTCATTGACTAAAAAAACCTGACTAAAATGCTCATACATTTCATTGAATAAACAAAAACAGGACAAGTTTGTCTAAATATGATAACTAAAATGTACATTTGAGTATGACTAAGACTAAATTAAAAATGGCTGCCAAAATGACTACTGCTGTATGGTTAATTAATAATAATCTTATTGCTAAAATGTCAAGTTTTCATTGACTATAACTAGACTAAAATGTTGAGACTTTTAGGCCCGGTTTCATAGACAGGGCTTAGCCAAAGCCAGGATTAGGCCATAGTTTAATTAGGACATTTAAGTAATTTTTATAAACATGCCTTAGAAAAAAGCATTACTGGTGTGCATCTTAAGACAAAACAAAGGCACTGACATGTTTTAAGATCAGTCAGTGCAAGTTTCTTTCAGTTGAAAAAGCTCAGACTTACACTTAGGACTACTTCTAGGACTAGGCTTAAGCCTTGTCTGTGAAACCAGGGGATAGTCGACTAAAACTTGACTAAAACTAAATAGGATAAGGTTGACTAAATATGATAAAAACTAACAAGGACATTTTAGCCCGGGACTAAGACTAAAATGAAAATAGCTGACAAAATTAACACTAATGTGCATCAAGTTATATTCATATTTTTCGTGTGTCCTTAAATATTTACTTTTTTTACTACGTGTATTTAACATTATTTAAATATTAGCAAGTGAATGTTAATTAAATTAACATCCTTATAACAGCAATGAGACTACATTCTGTTCTCTTCTATGTTAAAAGTAAATGCAATTTTATTACTTATGTTGCATTCAATTTAGGGTTGTGTCGATAGATGATAGTATCGTGTATCGACGAAAGTTAGAGATATCGCCTGTGGCTGATGCCTTTGACGATAGCAAGACGATTATTATTATTAGGCTAGTAATACTATCTAATTTATATTATGGCTTATTGGTTGCATTATTGATTTCTTTTTCTGCGTTTTTACAGTATTGCGCGTTAACCAATCACACACGATTATGCTGAGCTTATGAATGCAATGGCCAATCAGAGGCATTCAGATGAGTCATCACTGAAATAGCGGAGTTCCGTTGTTCAGCGCGCGCTAACTGAATTCTGACTTGCGAATTCTCTCATCATAAATAACAAAGTGCAGATCTACGTGCGATGTAAATATAAAAGATTTATTCATCATAGTTTATATTCACTGATTTTAATGGGAGTGTTTTTAAAGTGCATAACGCGCTAGACTGAGCTTGTGATGATGTTCTTTGCTCATTTTCTGTAGCTGCTTTTTGAATAACTGAGGAAATGTAAGCATTATAATTATTAACTTACGATGTTTCTATTAATTTGTTATCATGTTAAATACAAATTCAGTTATATTAAAAACATTAGGCTGCTTTTAGCCTTACGCTGGAGTTGGTTCACTTTCCCGCAATGAAACTAAGTAAATAATTACATAAATTAGCACGATAATATCGTGTATTGCGATCTCACCAGCTGACGATAGGACGATATGAAAATTGAGCATATCGCCCAACACTAATTCAATTACAGTATTTAATTCTAGCAATAGACTTACAACTCACCAATTACTTGCCATACTTGAGGACAAAGCTCACTCACAGAGAGAAATAAAAGTGTATGCTGTCTTTTCTATCATAATTCCCCTCCGTGTATGTTCAAAACAAAAAATAAATAAATAAAAATGACCTCAGAAACATTAAGTATTAAGCATACTTTCATCCATAATGTCCGTTTTTCCATGATTGTAAAATCTATTCAACATGAAAAATTAAATCCTGAAAGTCAGCTTAATGTTTACCAAGCAGCCAAATAAACTCCTCTCCAGCGTTCACCTACACAAAACATCTAAACACAGTTCAAAATGCTGGGGTCAGTAAGATTTGTATTTGAAAGAAATTAATACTTCTTTTCATCAAGGATGCATTAAATTGATCGAAAGTGACAATAAAGGTATTTATGTAACAAAAAGTTTCTATGTAAATGCTAAAAGATTTCCATTCAAGGAACCCTCAAAAAATGCATAATGGTTTCCACAAATATAGTAAGTTTCTGTTTTTAACATTGATAAGAAATGTTTCTTGAGCACCAAATTAACTTAGAATGATTTCTGAAGGATCATGTGACCCTGAAGACTGGAGTAATGATGCTAAAAATTCAGCATTGCCATCATGGGAATACATTTTAAATATAAAAATATTATATAAAAACAGAAAGCAGTCATTTTAATGTTTAAATGTAATACTATTTTTATTATAGTTTAAGACTTCTTTCAAGAACATTAAAAAAAACCTTACCAACCCCAAATTTTGAACAGTAGTGTATACCATATATTACTTCAAGTAAAAATATATATGGTTGGGTAATATGTTGAATATTAACAATAATAAAATAACAACTTTGTGAATATGGTGATGACTTTAAAAACATTTTGAACTGGCCAGCATTCTAAAGAATACATCAAAAGAGTAGAGATTAGAGCCCGACCGATACCGATATTAGGGTGTAAAGAAAGACAGATACCGATATATCGGCCGATATTCTTTATGTGTAGGCTATATTATATTACAGTATAGTCAAAAGTTTTGACACACTTCCCCATTCGTGTGTCCAAATTTTTGACTGGTACTGTATATAGAATACAGTATATAGCCTACATAAACAGAATATATACAGTGGGTACGGAAAGTATTCAGACCCCCTTAAATTTTTCACTCTTTGTTATATTGCAGCCATTTGCTAAAATCATTTAAGTTAACTTTTTTTCCTCATTAATGTACACACAGCACCCCATATTGACAGAAAAACACAGAATTGACATTTTTGCAGATTTATTAAAAAAGAAAAACTGAAATATCACATGGTCCTAAGTATTCAGACCCTTTGCTGTGACACTCATAATATTTAAAATACAGTTAGGCAGTCAGGCAACATCACACAAGGTTTTCACCATTACAACTGTTTAATAGTTCTATAAACAGTTCAATAAGCAAATACAATAATATTAGGTCACTTACATTTTAGGCAGAAACAGCGCATCTCACAGCAACCAGACGATTCATTGCTGATTGATTCTGTGTTTTGAACGAATCGGTTGAGTCAAAGTTTCATTAGCCCATGCATAAACATCTGATGAATCTGCCGTTTGACGAATCGTTTGAATGAACGACTCAATGACTCACTCATTAAACGCTCACTACTGGTACCTACTGGCGTTTTAATTTAGTTGGAAAGTATCATTTCCACCATAATTTCTTGTTTGTATATTAAAAAATATTTAAAATAATCTCATAATAATTATTTAATGCAGTTGTATTTTTCAGTGTCAATTGAATTTATAGATCAAATGTAAGAATTTGAAATGAAAGTATTAATGAGATTAGTGGGAATAGAACCCAGCCCTAATCCTCTATCTATCATATGTTGCTGCCTTCATCACTGTCCTATACATTAAAAAAAATGACTTTTAATTTTGTAGTTTATATTTATATATAAATATATTTACTTGTTTTCATTCATGTGCTTTACAACAATACAGAGAGCAGTGTGTAAAATTTTACCAGATTTAGTCTTACACTTATTCACTTTTATTTGGTTCCCACCAAATAGTTATTTCACTAAATGTTTAGATTTTATCAAATTGTGCACTCATGATTTTTCTAGAATAAATTCGCTGCTAAATTATCCACTAACCTACTTTATAATAGTACTTTTGTCATAGATTATTATATATATTTTTTCATTTGTTATTTTTCATTAAAATGAAGTTGTCTATATTTAGTAGATCAGGTCAACACACAGTAGTATAGAATTTCTACACTGATTTAAAAAAAACTGCGCTGGTTAAAAAAAACAAAAAAAAAAAACTGCAACACTCAGAATTTTCTGGATCGGATCAGAAAAAATGGTATCGTTGCATCCCTACAAAAGAGTTATCACCACCCTTTTTGCAACACTAAGTATAAGAGTTAAGAAAGAGGTTTTAAAAATATGTCTCTGATATTTTATAAATTGATAGTTAATCATTTATGTATAAAACATCATCAAAAGCAAGATGTTTAGCGATATTGCCCAGATACTGTTATACTGTACACTACACGCCTATAAAATTTCAATATTTATTTTGAATATCATTCTGCTGCTAAGATTATGACGTCAAGCTTCAAGTGATAATCGTTACTTTAATAAAATATCTTTAAGTTCATTAAGTAATGGATGAATCATTGTTATATTAAAGTGATCTTTTGACGTAATTATTGTAAATTCTGTTGAGAAGATAGATAAGTGATAGAGTGCAGTTGGAAAGTGCACGTATTCACATCACATTCATGTCTCACATTAATATCACAATGTCCTTCTTTCCATCTTTGTATCTGATGACCCAGAACATAAAAACAAACACTGATTTTGGTTTCACAATATCTAATGACAATGTACAAAAGATGTATTCGTGCATATGCTGGACAATGACGTTTTACAATGACAAATATGAAATCCATGTTGATATAAAGTGTTATAATGATGGAGGCAAAACTAGGAACCAAACTGACAACATTCAAATGTCAGTCAACACTTTTAAGTGACCCTTTGTTTAGGCCTAGTCTTTTTTATATATGCATCATTTTGTCTAGTGAATGCAAGTCATTTTTGTATAAAAATGGATGGCACAATTGTTCGTTATTTACAGATGGGCACTGACTCAAACATGACCAAAGCTTATTACTCAACGACACAACATGAAAAAATAACAAAACAAGAAAGTACACTGTGTCATCCTATCCGATTTGGGCCAGTGAAACCTCATCTAGGATGTCTGTCTAATATCTAGGAGGCTCGTTTTAAATCTGGCTTAAGTTCAAACCTTGAAAGGAGGTCTACGGCTGAAAACGCTCTAAATTGTGAAATGACTGCGGGCAAGCTGCTCTTGACATTTTCCAGTGTCCGAATGGAAAAATAGAAATAAAAGCAGCACATGGCTAATCTGCATAAGATAAAGTGAGGGCTCCCTTGGCAGGAGAGGCTGCTGGACGGGCGCTGTGATTGGCCATGGGGGATGGGGTGGACACCATAAGACTTACAGACCGACTGAAGGCAGGACGGCATTCAGCCACTGCAGTAGGCATAACTCTGTCTGAGATCAAATAAAACAATTATAGCAGAAACTTCATAGGCTACATCTAAATGAATCGATTAAGCAAATATAATTAATAACCAAGAACTTCTGTACAAAATCTGAAAGACCTACATTAATGTTTGGAGTTAGTAAGTTTTTTTAATTAATACTTTTATTCAGCAAGGACGCATTCAATTGATCAAAAGTGACAGTAAGTAAAAAAAATCTAAATGCTGCTCTTTTGAACTTTTTATTAACAGAATCCTGAGATCAATTGTATCACAGTTTACACAAAAATATGAAGCCACACAATGTTTCTGAAGGACCATGTGACACTGACGACTGAAGTAATGATGTTGAAAATTCAGTTTTGTCACAGGAATATGACATTTTAAAATAGATATTTTAAATTGCAACAATATTTCACAGATATTACTGTTTCTACTGAATTTGATTAAATAGAAGCAGCCTCTCTATGAACAAAAACATTTAACTGACTCTAAACTTTTGAACGGTAGTGTATGATCTGAGTTTTAGTTAGTGGGGTTGCTTATGTCACATGGTTTGAAAACCAATCAACACATTTTAATGACGATACCTGACATATGTGGGCCCATATACAGAAGATATGGAAATTTTGAGGACCAAACCATCAAACAATATTGCAGATATTCACTCCCTGTAAAATCAGAGATCATTCTTCACTTCGACAAGAACTTCCCTAAACAGACATTTTCCAAGAAAAAAAAGTAAACTTTTGAACGGTAGTGTATGATCTGAGTTTTAGTTAGTGGGGTTGCTTACGTCACATGGTTTGAAAACCAATCAACACATTTTAATGACGATACCTGACATATGTGGGCCCATATACAGAAGATATGGAAATTTTGAGGACCAAACAATATTGCAGATATTCACTCCCTGTAAATTCAGAGATCATTCTTCACTTCGACAAGAACTTCCCTAAACAGACATTTTCCAAGAAAAAAAAAAAAAAAAAAAGAGCAAT
>NW_015505407.1:477117-485568 GCF_001515645.1 Sinocyclocheilus grahami
GTCACATGGTTTGAAAACCAATCAACACATTTTAATGACGATACCTGACATATGTGGGCCCATATACAGAAGATATGGAAATTTTGAGGACCAAACAATATTGCAGATATTCACTCCCTGTAAATTCAGAGATCATTCTTCACTTCGACAAGAACTTCCCTAAATTCCCTAAAATCCAAGAAAAAAAAAAAAAAAAAAGAGCAATCCCATAGAGATCCTAATCGTGTTAACAAAAAATAAATAAATAAATAAAATAAAAAGAGGCAGGAAACCGGGAGGATTGAGATTCTGGTATAAAAACATTTTTTCACAGGTTCTCGTTTCACAATGTCATATAGGCTAGTTAGTAATAAAGACATTTTTAAAACAAGAATAAACCAAATCTAAAAAAAAAAAAATCCAGGCAAAAAGAAAAACTTGCAAACAACAGCGTTTCAATCCCCTTATCAGATGCACAGCGACAAAACCGAAGCATGTGTAGCCTCAACCTTTGTCGCTGTGTATGAGAAACTAAGTTAACTGTGGTGTCGTGGGGGCTGTACAGTGCGACATATATGTCACACGTGCTATGAAAAAACTGGTCTGTGCGATGAATAAATTCACCACTGTAGCACGTGTGCAATACAGTTTTGAATGTTCATAACACAGCCGCTTAATAGTGAGTTCGTTGTGCTTGTTTGTGTGTGTGAGATTGATTATACTTGGTTGTTAGGGGTGTGCGACATGACGATTTTTGATCATGGACGATTAAAATGATTTATTTTGAAGAAATATCGTTGTTTTTACCAGTGCTATGTGAAAAAAAAGTTAACTTACAGCCCTGAAACAGATGTTGTTCAACCTTGAAATTGCACTTAAAAGTGTTTGGACAACATATGCAAGATAAACAAACATGATAGGCACCACATGAACAAGCATTTAGCATGCAGTGGATGACCAGACAGGAAACAGTGCACATCATCATACTGAAAACAACTGGCATGAATTAAGGGCAATATCCAACAGGCTAGAGAAATAAGACTCCGAGTATTGAAGTGTCTTCAATAACCGAAACTTCAAAAACAGACTAAAGATTCCCAGTCGCCGAGTGACATGAAACCAGAAAACTTCCAATCACAAATGTTGCTGTTATTGGCATTCTTTGAATAAAATCTTGGTCTAACACACCATCACAACAGATATGAGGAATAGGATCTGCTCAACTGTGCATTTTTAGTTACCATTTATATTTTTTTCTCCTATACAATAAATATTGTTGACATGATGACTGAAATGCATCCTTTTTATAAATGCATTTATTTGCATTTTATGTGAATATTTTATACATACACACACATATATACATATATATATATAAAATGCAAGTTGTTGTTAAAACATTAACTGTTCAAAGCATCAATGTCTGATTACAATCCTAAAATTCATATACAACGCACCAGTGAAAGAGTGAGGGAGGTAAGCAACATGAACTAACCAGCAACTGTTTCAGTGTTACATCATATGCAATTATAAATGGCCAAGAGCACAGGATGCAGAGCCAATCAGATCTCAGCGAGCATGTCAACCCAAGACCAACTGTCTCCTGCCTTTGACAGGAGGATTTTACCTCCACAATTCAAATCCCACTGCAAACCAATCTGCACTTACTCAAATCACTGGGCTTGTGTTTACAAACTGCGCGCATCCAGACCGACAATCAGCTGAGTCCACGCTTTCAAAATTAAGCTTTTCCTCATCAAATCTGCTAGTAACGTCCATTTAAAGTGTATTGAAATACATTATAGACCAAAATAGCGATGACTAGCATATGTTTCTCTACTACAAAAGTGTGACAGTCACGTTATCGGTTTGCACAAGACGGGTTTTTCCACATGAAATATCCGCTTATATTACGTTAATCACTCTCTTAATCAACATCAGAACTGACAAACACACCAACCAGCTAAATATTGCATATTAGATAAATATACAGAACAATAAAGCATATAAAACACAGAAAGGCCTATAAGGGAAAAGCTAAATGCGTTTAAGCCTTATTGGTGGAGAAGCAGCCTGAGCTAAATACGCATTTTCAATCGGAGATCTACCTTCAATTCGAGCAATAATAGGCAACAGCATTCAGCTCACAACACAAGTCCAGCCACGAAGCTCGTGGCCTTTCGAAAGTTTCGTTATTTTAACTACATATAAACAGTAAAATTATGAGCAGCTATGGAAACCCAAGGAGGCAGCCATTTTATAGAGTCTCTTGCTCAGACAATAGCAAGCACAGTGCGTTTCAACCACTCGTATGACTTGAGCAAAGCGAGAGAGGGGCAGTTTTTAAAGGCAATAGAGTTGGAATTTTACCTGGTTTCTACCCAAGGGCTGCCCGGTACTTCCAGGACTCATGGGTGGCGGGTGATGGGTCCTTTGTTGCCAACCCGGATGGCCCCCACCATACTGCCCGCTGCTGCTGCCCATATCTGCTGGTCCCTTAGCACCGTCCTGACTGTTGTAGTCGCTCGGTGGGTAACTCGGGTAGCTCCGGGCACCGCTCGGTGAGGTGAGGAGCTGGTTGAGAGTCGGGGTGGATGTTGGCTGCGGGTTTCCCATGTTATACCGCTGATTGCTGTAAGAAGCAGCTGCTGCTGGCTGCTGCTGCTGCTGCTGCTTGGCTGACTGCCCCCCTACCGCCTGAGCTTGAGGAGCGCTGCGCGGAGAGTTCATGCCGTAGCCCTGGCCGGGGTACGGGCTTCGGTTCCCGAACGGACTGTAGCTGTTGTACTGGTGGTTCGGGAAGCCGTGATCATGGGAGTTGGGCTGATAGGGGTCCATCATGGTGCTAGACAGCGCTCCTGGCCCCGCTGCAGCTGCCATGCCAGGGCTTTGTTGTCCGCCATGTTGATGAAAAGGGGCCCGGCTGTAGTGCTGTACGTAGCTATAGGAAGCTGGCTGAAACCCGGGCGCGTGATGGTGTACCATCCCGGGGTGGTCTGGCTGCTGCTTGGCTGACTGCCCCCCTACCGCCTGAGCTTGAGGAGCGCTGCGCGGAGAGTTCATGCCGTAGCCCTGACCGGGGTACGGGCTTCGGTTACCGAACGGACTGTAGCTGTTGTACTGGTGGTTCGGGAAGCCGTGATCATGGGAGTTGGGCTGATAGGGGTCCATCATGGTGCTAGACAGCGCTCCTGGCCCCGCTGCAGCTGCCATGCCAGGGCTTTGTTGTCCGCCATGTTGATGAAAAGGGGCCCGGCTGTAGTGCTGTACGTAGCTATAGGAAGCTGGCTGAAACCCGGGCGCGTGATGGTGTACCATCCCGGGGTGGTTGTTCCCCTCCGGCCCGGTGTTATCATTTTGATTATTGTTCACCCTCGACGGATTCCCGTTGCCGTTCTTCATCTCCGACTCCCCTCCTCCCCCACCATTTCCCACATCGGCCCGGTCCTGCAGTTCCCCGCGAGCCGGAGATCCGCTCTCTAGTCCCGGCTCCTTATTTTCCTGCTGCTTCTCCCCCGGTACCGACTCCTCCTTTGGGTCTCGATCCGGTTTTTTCAGCTCGGAAGGCGGGCTGGTGTTGAGAGAGGTAGAGCTGGCGACCTGAGCGGCCATGATCCCCCCCTCTCCCTCTCCCTCTCCCTCTCGGCGAGTCGGTCACAATCAAACGCGAAACATTGAATGTAAATACAATAGTTTTACAACAATTTACCCGTGTCCCGACTCATCCCCAGTCCTTACGCCGGACCGAATCCGGACTCCATCGTCGGCTCCGTTTTTTAGACTCTCTCGCACCGAGTTCCCTGGAAATGAAATTTAACCGACACGGAATTTGAGGGGGTTCTGTTGCAGAAGTAGACTGCAGACGAGGAACGGATCACACCAGCACGAGGTTCACTTAGATACAGCCATTTTACCGAGGTGCGCTGAGAGCAGTAAAACATGGCTCGGATTCTACGGAGTGCGGAATGGATTTAGAGAAGGGGGGCTGGGTAGAGGGGAGTGTTAAATTGACGTTGCATAACGGCAGGGTTAAAAACTGCTCCTCGAACAGATTTTGGTGGGAAAATTGTGGCTGTAGTGAACTAAATGAAACCATATAGCCAGACATTACAGTTGCATTAGTTGCGTGCAATCTCTCCTTGAAGTAAGCTTGTGTTACTGGTTTTGCAGATGTACTTCCTATAAAATACCAAAGTCTGCACACACACCCCTAATTTACTTTCAACCCTAAAATGGACTGATAGAAAAAGGGATAGACAATATATTGTACATAAATATAAATTATACATTCTGTGTTTTGTGTGTTGTAAGCCCATGCCTGGTGTTGAAGAGGTTGATTTTTGACTTGCCTGGTTAAATAAATGTTAATGAATGAATCTAAAATCCCAACAGCTTATTTGTTAACTGATGTTTTAGGGCAGTACGGTTAAAAAAAAACAATGTCAAATTTCTATCATACCATGTATTTGACTATATACTGTACATGTGGATAGATAGCACAGTACAATACATTTCTTATAATATCTTATAATAGCTTATATATTAAACTTAAAATGAAGGAGAAATGTTTCTCATATATTTCCAGGTTGTCAAAAACTGAAAGAAGCTGTCACTCGGTAGAAGCTGGCCTATATAGGCATATGCCAACATCATCGAAACTATGCAAGGTCAAATGAAATACACTGCAGGAGACATTAAATACTGATTATGTGTGACTGTGGGAGTTTAATCATTTTAAAATAGCAAATTTGACCTTTTAGCCAAAGTTATGTTAATACATTTCATATAGTAGGGCCTGTACATGCATTTATCAATACATTGCATTATCATTTTATATGAAAAACAATTTTGGCATGGTGTTGGGTCAGTCAAACTGGTTGAGAAACACTGTTTCAGGGGGTTGTGCTGATTGAAATGCGTTAGGAAATTAAGAGAAGGGAGGGTTGGTGGTGGGTTGAGCTAGTCTGCAAGCAGGAAGTGAAAATGAAAAACGAGAGGAAGAGAGAAAATCAGATAAACCACACAAAGTAGTTGAAAGGCAGAATACATTATCATCACAAAATAAGCCCATCTATTTATACTGTGGTTCAGTTTGGTATCTAAAAAGAGATAGAGAAAAGGATCTCTGGGGAAAAATATCTTTTTAGGAGAATAACACACAGTCTCGTTCTCTGCTCTCCCCACCCCACCCCCTCTCTCCCTGCCTGCCTCTCACTCGAGCTGAAGCTTTGCTGCTTGCAAAAGCAGCACAACTCTGCTTTGGTATCTCAGTATGGGGGATGGGCAGAGCAGAGCAGCACAGCACACAACCTTAATGCAATGCAGAGCCGCTAGCATTGCTGGCCAACTCTAGCTGTGTCCTGTGAAGTAGCGAGATCCTCTCTGTCACTTTTTAACAGCATATTGAATCTGGGAAATGTTTTTCTCCCCAGTGAAATGTATATACATTCCGTCTTAAAGCAAAGAAGTTTGAAATAAAATAATTGATGGGAGCTGTGATATAGTGTTTCATATCTTTGATTTTGAGATCTAACAGCTCTTTATTCAATAAATATAAATTGAAACCTTTGTCAGTCAAAATGATAGTGAGATTTTCTGTATTTTATAGATATAGAGTATAATACAAATCAAATCATATAAAGTATGATGTTATTTTATACATCAAATTAGCAGAGACATGGAGATGTATTGTAAAGACTAAATTATCAGAGCTCTTCCTATATAGGCCAAAAATGAATTTGAATTTGATGTCATTCTGTTATTTTATTCCTCTTTTTTTTTATTGCGTTAGCAAATGATTTCCATTTTATACCTACAGCTAATGCTTTTATCAAGTAGTATTTAACTCTGATTTTTTTTATGTATTTGTTTATTTTTTTTGTAATTTTAGTCAACATTTCAGTAATTTTGTTTTGTGTTTTTGTCATTAAAAAAAATATATATCTATATATATTGAAAGTTTTTAAGCTTTAGTTTCAGTTTATTTAGTTTTAGTTATTTTAGTACTTCACATTAAACTAACCATAATGAGAAATGTTAGCTAGCTAGCTGAAATAAAATCATTTCTAAGCATTTATTATTATTATTATTTAAGTTAACATTTATTTAACTGCAAATAATGAAAATGTTTTGCTATGGTTTTAGTTTTAGTTCAGTGTATACATTTGGGCAGCATTCGTATTCTTAAACCCATGACTTTGGTATTGCTAGCAGCGAGATCTACCAGTTGAGCTACAAGAAGGCAAATCAATACAAAACACACAAATCAGTCTTGAATTGTGATATTTACTGTTAGTAGACATGCAAATTATCTGCATAGTTAACATTTAGATGATATTTAGAAAAACTTAATATTTGTTTGGTAAGGACAATAACTAATCCATTACATTGTGTTAAATAGTATATATGTAGTATAGTTTTAGATTTTCCGTCTTCCTTCTCAAAATGGCATAAAATGCTGTCATTTTAAATACGTTGCTCTGTGCCTAAAATTGTTGAGAAAGAATGAAATCTGGAAGACATAATGATTTTGCTGAGATTTGCAAGCGAGAAAATGAAAGCCAAACAATCGCGGCTTTCATCTGTCCTTGTTTGTCAACAGTTTTAATGAGGAAGAGTACAAAGTATAGCACATTTTCTGTGTAAACAAAACCATGTGTATTCAAACCCTTTCATGACCCTCAGTGTGCCAATAAGCCACATGTATACACTGCTGGTAAAGGGAGGAAACTGCTCAGCAGAGCCCTTCATTCAATCAGAGTTTCATTCAATCCCTTGTTCTCAGACACACCCCCACATGGGAATCCGTAAAGTAGCTAGAGCAGACACAAGGAAGTTGGTCCTCAGCCAGCAGGTTGCTGGGTAGCTGTCACACACACAAAATTACTCTGAAGTGTGCTAGGGAAGGAAGTACCACTCCAGAGAGCCATAGGAAACCATAACTGGAGCATTATCGTGTGTTCGGCACACTCATGACATTCATAGCAATAAAAAATATATGTGTTCATGGTGAATTCATTTGCATGAGAAAAACTCCAACTCTGGCTTAAAGTTTCTAAATGTAAAAAAATTTTTTTTATAAAAAAACATATAACTTTATAAAACTAATACATTTTAGTGTGTGTGTATATAGGCAAGGCAAGTTTATTTGTATAGCACATTTCATACACAATGGTAATTCAAAGTGCTTTACATAAAATAAAATAAAAACAATAATCACATCTGTTAGGTTTATATATATATATTACACATATTTACAAACACATTGCATTACTTTTCAAGTTTTGAGGGAACATTCCAAGGATTTCATGTGGCCTACAATGTATATACAATTTCTGACGTTAATTCAATATTATTTTATACATTTGCACATACAGATCAGCAAATTGCACTATTTTTTTGTTCTAAATTTTACAACAATTTGTGTCGCTGCCAACTTTATTTATTTGAATTTCTTTTGTCAACAGAATTCAAAGATCATGAAATCGTAGGACCAAATAGAAGGAGATTTAGGAAAATAACTGAATAAAGAAAACAATTTAATATATTTCCAATACAGCAACACTATTTTTTAGTTTAATAGTCACACACACCCTAGTTCCTGTGACACTGAAAATATATAAACTTCATTTATCACCCTAAATGATGTCTAGAGCAAATATAGTGTCAAGCTTGCACATACTCAGACCCTGTAAAGCAGAAACAGATTTCACATTGCCAACTCCATTCCCTGTCTGCCTCCTGTTTTTACCCTGCGGATTCGACCAAAATATGGACTGGACTTTGAACTGACATAAATAACGCGTTTGCACTTGAGGTTCTAACGACATCGTGTATGAACAAAGTCCTGTGTGTGTACTAATTACAAGAATATTATTACCTTCACATTCTTTTTCAGCTATCTTTAAAAGTATATCGCAGCATATATAGTCATATTTAAATGATACCAAGTCATCTGACTGACACAAGCGTTTTTAGAGTGCAATATAATGTGACTATAACGTAATCCATCCCGCGTTTTCCACAATCCTCAAACCGAGTGCGCTAAGAGGCGAAGCACTACCTTCTGGTTCCCGGAATACTTCCGTGGCTCGCACAAGTATGTGTTAAGGTGACTGTTGTGGAGAATTATTCCTGAAGGATGATGTGGCACTTTCATACATAAACTTAAATTACTAGATCATATTGAACTGATATTAGCAAGAAAAACATGACCAAAAAGACAAGTTCAACAAACACCGAGCACTATCTAACATATCTAACGTCTCCCTCTCGTGTACAATGCATTCCTGTGTTCTTCCGCGGGTGAGAAGGCCTTTTCAAGGTCCAGACTACACATGATGGGAAAGGTGTTCCGGCTCGATCAAGATTATCTGCCACAAGTTAGTCAAACAGTCACACTCCAAACTCCACCATGGCCAAGACCAAAGAGCTGTCAAAGGACACCAGAAACAAAATTGTAGACCTGCACCA
>NW_015505407.1:487496-494382 GCF_001515645.1 Sinocyclocheilus grahami
TATATATATATATATATTTACACGCCATACTCTATATGCCATACGACTTACATAAACACATCGTATTGCCTACTTTTTCACATTTTCAGGGAAACTTCCAAGGATTTTATGTGGCCTTCAATATATGTATAATATCTGCGGCAAATTCAATACTACAACCCTAACCAGCAAATTACACAATTTGTTATTGCACCTTTGTTCTAAAATTCGCAACAATTTGTGTCACTGTCAACTTTATTGTATTTGAATTTCTTTTGTCGACAGAATTCAAATATCATGAAATCATAGCTCTGAATAGAAGGAAACTGAGGAAAATAACTGAATAAATAAACAATTGACTATTTCTTTGAGTATAATAGCCATACACCAAGTAGTTCCTGTCACACTGAAAACATCTAAACTTCTTTTATCACCCTAAATGATGCCTAGAGCAAATATAGTGCCAAGCTTGCACATACTCAGACCCTGTAAAGCAGAAACAGATTTCACATTGCCAACTCCATTCCCTGTCTGCCTCCTGTTTTTACCCTGCGGATTCGACCAAAATATGGACTGGACTTTGAACTGACATAAATAACGCGTTTGCACTTGAGGTTCTAACGACATCGTGTATGAACAAAGTCCTGTGTGTGTACTAATTACAAGAATATTATTACCTTCACATTCTTTTTCAGCTATCTTTAAAAGTATATCGCAGCATATATAGTCATATTTAAATGATACCAAGTCATCTGACTGACACAAGCGTTTTTAGAGTGCAATATAATGTGACTATAACGTAATCCATCCCGCGTTTTCCACAATCCTCAAACCGAGTGCGCTAAGAGGCGAAGCACTACCTTCTGGTTCCCGGAATACTTCCGTGGCTCGCACAAGTATGTGTTAAGGTGACTGTTGTGGAGAATTATTCCTGAAGGATGATGTGGCACTTTCATACATAAACTTAAATTACTAGATCATATTGAACTGATATTAGCAAGAAAAACATGACCAAAAAGACAAGTTCAACAAACACCGAGCACTATTTAACATAGTTGTCACGTCTCCCTCTCGTGTACAATGCATTCCTGTGTTCTTCCGCGGGTGAGAAGGCCTTTTCAAGGTCCAGACTACACATGATGGGAAAGGTGTTCCGGCTCGATCAAGATTATCTGCCACAAGTTAGCAAAATACGCGCCATGTATCACCTGAAAACCTGTGTACACGAATAAACAAAATCAGAACATTTATATTATTTTACGAGTGTGTACCAAATGATGAAAACCAGCAGCGTTAATTTATTTCCGAACAAATTGTTGACCATTTCACACATGTAAGCACGCCAATAACTGGTTAGACAGTTTAGTGTGTGTCATCTGTCTTAAACCGTTTTGAATTCGGTCACAAAATTAAAATTCAGGCGACTGCAGTTTCTCGAAATTCAATGATAAACGAGAAAAAGCTGACTACTATATTGTGCGCGCATGTAGCCGTTGCGACAGTGACCTCTAGTGGTGACACTCTCCACTGCACTCACACACTGATCTATAAGCTGCTCATAGAAGGAAGTTCATCAATTTATTAACGCATCAAATCTTTCAAACTTAAACACTAAAATGTAGGTCTACAACACCCAGAACAATTATTCTCAGTTTCCTTCTATCACCACAACTCAAGCTGAAATAATGGAGTTTAGTTTTTTTTCTGTGGACAAAAAGTATTTTGCTTAGATACATATGTACATACAGAAACAAAATAAGCTTTATAGTGTATTATTTACCTTGTGAAGTCACATCTGATCAAATGAATCATCTAATTATTGCTGGTGTAGAAAACATTTTGCAACATGAATCTAAAACCACTCTTTAAATGTTTAAGACAATAATTGAATTCTTGTTACTGTAAAATTTCAATTTAAAAACATTTGAACTGTTCTGTGAATGTAAATTCAATGTGGGGGACAAAAAACATTTATTTATTTTGATTATTTTATTGGCTCATTTGTTGAATTGCAACGTCAATGTGTTTGAGTGTGTGAAATAAGACCTCTGGAAATTGCTTCTTTTAGTTTTTCTTTTTTTTAATCAATATAAAAACGGTTACAAGTCCATAACTTCATCCTTCACAGTTTTCCCAGTGGCCTC
Organism: Sinocyclocheilus grahami; assembly: GCF_001515645.1. Lineage (NCBI taxonomy): Eukaryota > Metazoa > Chordata > Actinopteri > Cypriniformes > Cyprinidae > Sinocyclocheilus > Sinocyclocheilus grahami. The sequence goes on from NW_015505407.1 coordinate 489,620, forward strand.
CATGTATTTCTCCTGTACACTGAGAGTTCTGATGGTTAAGGACAGAAATTAATAGAATTGTGTTAACATAACGACAACAAAACAAAAACAAAACAGAAAACTATACAGTATGATAAGGATACGTGCTGAACTGGAAGTCTGCTCCAACAGCAGCAGACATCAAGGCCTGCAGATTCCTCTCCTCCAGGTCTCCAAAGCAGTAGGGGAAGTCGTGGCCTAATGGTTAGAGAGTCGGACTCATAACCCAAAGGTTGTGGGTTCGAGTCTCGTACCGGCAGGGATTGTAGGGGGGGGGAGGGAATGTAGGCACCGAACCCCCAACTGCTCCCCGGGCGCCGCAGCATAAATGGCTGCCCACTGCTCCGGGTGTGTGTTCACGGTTTGTGTGTGTTCACTGCTGTGTGTGCACTTTGGATGGGTAAATGCAGAGCACTAATTCTGAGTATGGGTCACCATACTTGGCCACATGTCACGTCACAGTAGCCATTAGCTTTCCTTTTCCTTTCCTTGAGAGAGAACAATGGTCAAAATTCACATGCATCTCATTATAATTACAAAAGTGAGCACTAACCTGTATGTTAAGAGGTACAAAAGACACCAAGCTGTAGTCCTGGATCACTTCAGCCAACTTCACATTCAGGTGGTGAAACTTTTTGAAGAAAGGGTCTGAGGTGCTCCACCAAATACGACAAGTCCAGAACCTCAGTGTAGAAGTCTAGATTGAATGCTTATATATATATATAAAAAGAGTTGGTATTAAATTAAAGTAATCCACAAATCAGACTTTCTGCATCAGTCTGGATTATATTATCTTACCAAGTTTGCCATACTGCTCAATGAGGTCCATTTTTGAGAGCACATTGACATGTGGCAATTCAACATGCAGCATGGTGGACAGGGAAGTACACAGTACAGAGATGAACTTGGCCGGATCAGCACAGTAATGGGAATCTACCAGATGTACTGCAGTTAGCTGCCAATATCAGATGAAATCAGACAGGAAATACATCTTAATAAATCCGACAGAAGTACAAGAAAAGTTCCCACCGACCACTTACCCGGAAATTCCACTTTGACAGCTGTGCAAATATATTCTTCACCGAATTATGGTGAGTGTAAAGTTCCACCTGACCTGGGCAGTCAAAAAGGAAGTAGTAGCCGTGGTGGTGCTTCAGCTTGTTCTCTAACCAGTCCATATTTGCCTCTAAGTATTCCATAGAGTAGATGAGGCCGCCATTGGGGCCAAGTTTTAGCCCGTCCATCACATCATCCAGAGTGACGAGCTCGGATATGTCCACAGCACATGGATAGGGCAGCCCTTCATTGGCAGGATCCAGGTTTACAATGACCACCTTGCGCCCGAGGTAGCTGAGGAACTCTTGCATGCCCCGGCAGTAAGTGGTTTTACCTGAGACAGGTGGACCAATCACAATCTGGCCTTGAAGGATTTGACGTCATGTTGAAGCAGGTTCACCACTATGAAGAAACTAGGCTACATCTAAAGGAGAAAAGGAGATTTTAAAAAAAGAAAATATATTAATATTTCAAGTTAAGCATGTTCTTATGTTATATGTTGCATGAATGTATGGGAAAAAACTATCACTGAACAACATGATCATTTGTAACCCCTGGGTTTAGTGCTGATTCTGTGAAATAATGACCTCCATGGAAAAATGCACAAATTACTTGCATGCAAGAGTTTTGTGTTTTTATTGCTTTTATTTTGTATGTATGTTTTATTGTAAAGTGTTAAATTGTTGTATTTCTTTTAATGCTGCTAAGTGGATTGCTCTAACAGAATTTCGTTGTATAAACATTTGCAATGACAATAAAAACCTAACCTAACATGGTGTGATGATAAAATGTTCATTTCGTGAACTCGTCTTTAAGAGAGATTGAAGAATAAAAAGGAGCTGTGATTTCATAATTAATTTTCGAATATTGGTAATCGTTTTTTATCATTATCCTTAAATGTAAATACTAAAGAACAGATCCTGTAGATTTGCGCGGTCTGGGAACAAGTCTGTACAGGCACCTGTGAACAAACTAATTCAGACAAACCAAAATAAACTAGAATTAATGTATATGGAAAACGACATGTATCTGATATCGTAAAACAAACATTCATACGACAAAACACATACACAAACCTTTGAAAGTCAGTGAATTATTTCGCTGCCACATGACAACACAAACGTGATTAAAACCGGATGTTGAGGATTTCAAAATAAAAGTCGCTGACTTTGCACCTTTTCTTAACGAATAGACATTTTACAAAACCGTACTTCATAAATCGGACGAAACTTACGTCGCTTTCACGAAGAAAATGTATTATTTGAAGGACAAAATGTGAGCCTTATGCCACTAAGCATCTCCGAGCACTGTGTACAATGAGACGTAATTCAAATAACAGGTTACTATAATAATGTAGTCGAACATTTTTAATTATATAACACTATATTCACTGCATACATAATTAGAAAGTTAGAATTAGAAAATCACTTTCAGATTTCCTCATTTACTCTTACAATGTGTGCTGTCAATCAAAAGGCCAACACTCATTATTATCCATCTTTATTTTACAATACAAAACATCTAAAAATCAAATATGAATGTACTGTGAGAGAACAGCAAATATCTAAAGTAAGACGCCATCGTTATCAATATGCAATATTCAAATGAGTCTCAGATTTTTCTTCATAACCATGAGGATGATAATCTGCTGCAAAAAAATCTGGTTCAACTAACCAGTTCCCAGTATGTATCTAATCACATAGAATACAAACTAAAACACAAGCACTCACATCAAATACATCCAGTATATTTACAGTAACCAAATCTGGACAATATTCACTAATTCAAGAGTATCCAAAATATATGCTTTTTGAAGATTAAGTTCTGGCATTGAGCACTTGCTTTGAAGGACAACACTGTACACAGTTTGATGGGATACAAAAGCTATCCACCTGAGAATAGTCATACAGACAACTGGGCAAGCTGAAGCAAGATTCTTTCATTGTCCAAAAGGAAATTCTGAATTAATAAATTCATGCTGGTTCTGATCCTACAGAAGAAACTCTTTAGAAGAGTCCAGCACAAAACAGGTAACTTTGGTAAACGCCGAGGCGAGAACTACTCATCCAGGCTCTCATCCAGGCCCTCATCCTCTTCTTCCTCCTTCTTTGCGTCAACCTCGGTTGTGTCGGAAAACTCATGAAGGAGCACATACTCTCTGCTGCTGAAGCCAAACTTCAGCACGTCCTTCTCTTTGAGCTCGTAGTAGCGCTGAGGTTCTATACGCTGATTGTTCAGGTAGGTTCCATTTCCAGAACCCAGATCGATGATATATGGCTTCACTCTCCTGCCCGTAGTGCCATCAGCCCGTGTGAACTCCACTAATCTGGAGGTGATAAAAGTCAGATACTAAAGTTAAATCATTATGCGAGGGAATTAACACTTAAATTCAATAATATCTCTTTACATTTTTTAAAGTTGCAATGTAGCAAAAATAGCGACTAATCTTTTTTTCCGTACTGTGATGTACATTGCATTTCATATTATGGAAAAAAATACTATGGAAGTCAATTGATTGGTTGCCAACATTCCTCAAAATATCTTCTTTCTTCAGGTTTGGAATGACATGAGGGAGAATAAATAATGACAGAATTATCATTTTTGGGTGAACTCTCTCTTTAACCATTTATTCAATATCTTTTATTGTTGTTCTGACCTGTACTGAAAAACAGCATGCTGTTTGGAACAAGAAGGGTGGTCGATAGGAATGTCTGCAATCTTCCGCTGTCTTCCAAGTAGATACGCACTCTGTCTGTGGATGTACATGACTGGAAGGGGCTCGTCATTCTTAAAGGGATATAAACGCCATCTTCGTTTAGGTATTCGGGCCTCGGGAGGCTCATTATACTTGATCACCTCCCCCCTGAATGTATTGGTATCTTCCACCAAGGCACCTGATAGTTCAAAGTTGGGCTTTTCCTTCTCCACTGCAGGTGCAGACTCATCAGCTTGTTTACTGCCGAACTCATGTGCCTCATCACCACTGCCACTCTGAGCCTCTTGTCTGAGACGATTCTCCCGCCGCAGTTCATTATGCCGCTCCCTCTCAGTCTGCTGTTGCTGTTGTAGGTGGGCATCCCGTTCTCTTCCCCTATTCCTGTCCTGTTCTCTGTCTCGCTCTCTTTGCCTTAGCCGCTCTCCCTCCCTTTTCATCCTGCGATCATCTGAATTATCCCTTCTCTCACGATGCCTATGACTTTCGGATCCTCTGTGATCATCTTGCTCCTATAATGAAAACAAAACCTTCTTAGTTAAAACCTCTACTTAGAACACCTTTTTAGTTGCTCTCAATAATAATAATAATCATAATAATGATTAATTTTTTAAAATTATTACACCATAATAAATGTAATATAAAATGCCTTAAAATTAAGTATATTCTAAAATAATTTAAAATGTGAAAATATATACATAACTGAAATAAAATTATACATTTTACATATATATAAAAATATAACATTTCTTACACAAAAACATGCATGTGTGTGTATTTATATATACATAATAAATACACAGTACACACACATACACTATGTAAACAAACTTTTATTTTGGATGCGATTAATTGCAATTTATCGTTTGACAGCCCTGTATGTATACATACATATTTCTTATATATATATATATATATATATATATATATATATATATATATATATATGTGTGCGTGTGTGTGAAATGTGTTGTGA
>NW_015505407.1:494393-506302 GCF_001515645.1 Sinocyclocheilus grahami
TTTTTCTCATTTTGTCTCTCATAGTTGAGGTATACCTATGATGAAAATTACAGGCCTCTCTCATCTTTTTAAGTGGGAGACATTGCACAATTGGTGGCTGACCAAATACTTTTTGACAGCTCTGTATATATATATATATATTTTTTATATATATATATATATATATATATATATATATATATATATATATATGAGTGCGTGTGTGTAACATGTTGGGTCACATAAGTGTACAACATAACATTTTGTAAACAACAATGAAAATTGCTTATTTAATATCCTAAAATATCAACAATTTAACATATACAGTGAAGCAATAACAACAACATTAATGTTTTTAAATTCCTATTAAATAAGATATTGTAGCCTGATGCATATTAAAGGGTCAAATTATGTTTATTTGTATATTTCCCCATGACGTCCCCACATAAGTATTTGTGTCAAAGCCCTCTGTGCTCTTTAACCCTTTTAAATACAGCTTTTTCGTCAATTCATGATAATGTCTAACTTGTTAGCTTAAGACAAGCTGATATGTGATATGATATGAAACTCACCCGCTTTAGCCTAACGTCAGTGCTGCGCTGTGGGCTTCTACTCCTCCGAGCTCGAGGCGACCTCTCCTGCTGTCTGCCCGATGAACGGTCTCTCCTGTCCTTTCTCCTGTCAGGTGATCTACAAATACAGTTCACGAAGCATCTTGTAGGAAACTACTGACTTGTTGATCATCCCCACATAACTACAATGTGTTTAACGAAATATCCAGTTAAAAAAGGAGCAATCGTGTTTATTCGGCTGAGCTGTCATGAAGATAAACACAACAGGCTGTGGGGTATAAGGCGCTCACCTGCTGTCTCGTCGTCTCGGTGGAGGGCTGTTGCTGCCTCGGCCGGAGCCTGAACTGGATCGGCGAAGGCGCGGAGGCCGCGCGGGACTCACTTTTTCTTGCTTAATTTTTGTCTTTACATCCCGGACAGGAGATTCTCTGTGTCGTCTCCTGTTGTCCATTACGAAATGAGCTTGCCTATTAGCTTCGTAAAAAGTAAGAGTCGTTCATACCAAAGGGGAGCATGAAAACAGATTTAAACCGCATTTACGAAACTTCCATGAACACTTCCGGTTCGAAGCTTGTTCGCTGAAAAAATGTGTCCCTCCTTTGAAAAGTAATTTAGTTCCGCTTTCTTCAGAGCTTCGGCGTACAATTTTAAAAACAAGAGAAATATTAATAATATACAATGGACAACTTACTACAAATTTTAACTTAAATAAATGAAATTATGTAAATAGCTAAATAAATATGGAAAAAAGAAAAGTAAAACGAATACAAAGTGTCAGAGCATATACACTGCTGTTCAAAAGTTTGGGATCATTACAGTTTTTAATGTATTTTAAAGAAGTCTCTTCTGTTCATCATGGCTGCATTTATTTGCCCCAAAATACAGAAGAAACAGTAATATTGTAAAATATTATTACAATTTAAAATACTGGTTTTCTATTTTAATATACTCTAAAATATAATTCATTTCTGTGATGCAAAGCAGAATTTTCATCAGCCATTACTACAGTGTCACATGATCCTTCAGATATCATTCTAATATGCTGATTTATTATCAACGTTGGAAACCGTTGTGCTGCTTAATCTTTACTTTAAATTTTTTTTTTTTTTACCTGTGATACTTTGTTCAGGATTATTTGATGAATACAGATTTCTATTTTAAATAAACGCTGTTCTATTTAAAGTTTTATTCATCAAAGAATATCACAGGTTCCAAAAAATAGGTTTCCACCATTGATAATAAATCGGCATATTAGAATGATCTCTGAAGGATCATGCAACACTAATGGCTGCTGAAAATTCAGCTTTGGTCACAGCAATGAATTCTATTCTAAAGTATATTAAAACAGAAAAACATTATTTTAAATTGCAATAATGACACTAATGGCTGCTGAAAATTCAGCTTTGGTCACAGCAATGAATTCTATTTTAAAGTATATTAAAACAGAAAAACATTATTTTAAATTGCAATAATATTTTACAATATTACTGTTTTGTTTTTTTGTATTTCTGATCAAATAAATGCAGCCATGATGAACAGAAGAAACTCCTTTAAAAAACATTGGTTACAAACCTTACTGATACCAATCTTTTAAACGGCAGTGTATCACTTTAATATTTAGTGCCACCCAGTTGCGAGGTTTGTCTCGTGTTTTAAAATCTAAACGTTAGAAAATATTTCTATGTAAATTATTTTAATATACTAAATACTTAATAACAGTTATTGTTTTCTCCGATTATTTTGACCCTTTCAACGGCTCTGCTTGCTGGGAAAGAGCAGTTGTTATAGCAACGCGAAACAACAAAACCAAACTTTTGCAGCGTGACGAGGGTGCTCGAATTCTTCCAAATCATACTAAAACACATAATTTAAAACATTTCTGTACATTTTCTTGACACTTCCAAATTGTAACCATGATTCTCCCGACGGACTCCTTGCTTAAGTATGATTGTCCGGTGTTGGTGAGCAAGAATACAGAGAGGAAGTCTCCCAGGGTAAGCACAGTTATTGTATGTACGTTATACGACTAAAAACAAACCTGCAACCACCGTAAAGTATATCTTGTTGTTGTAATGAAGCCTGAACGTTTATTGTTCTTATCTTCTCTCACATTTTATTTAGAGTCGCCCTTTGAAAGTGAGTCCCCAACAGATAGTAGAGAGCGGCCCAGTCCCACCTCCACCCAAACCCAAGAGCCCCTCAGCGGATGCCAGCAAACAGCAAACCGAAGAGATCCTTAATGCCATTCTACCACCAAGGTAAAATAAACTAAGGGGTTTATTAGTATATTTATTAAACATTTTCTTTAACTGGGTGCTGATACTATCATAACATGGTAGTTTAGTTGCATATTTGTTTACGTCACACAATGCTTTTAAAAAGTTTGGGGGTCAGTAAGATTTTTGACAAATACAAATGTCTAATTAAAATAAATGCTGTTCTGACTGCTGGCTTCCACACAAATATTAAGCAATGTTAAAAAAAAAAAGTTTACTGACCACCAAATCTATTGGTAAATCTATCTACACAGGCTATTAGAATGAGTTCTGAAGGATCACCTGACAAGACTGGAGTAATGACTGCTAAAATTCAGCTTTGCCATCACAGGAATACATTTTAAAATATAAAACAGTTGTTTTAACTTTAACTTACCTTTCACAATAATGTTTATATTGTATATTTGATCAAATGCAACCTTGGCGGGCATAAGAGACATTAAAACATTTTTAACAGACCCCAAACCTTTCAACAGAAGTATATAAATCTTAAAAATGGTTGTTGCAGGGAATGGATGGAGGACAGCCAGTTGTGGGTGCAGGCGGTGTCCAGCGCTCCGTGTACACGCATGGACGTCATTCATTTGCAAGAACAACTGGACAGAAGCCTGCAGGCGAGGCAGGCCAGAGAGACCGGCATCTGCCCTGTGCGCAGGGAGCTCTACTCTCAGTGCTTCGGTAAAAATAGACATATTGCAAATTAAGTGTCATATTAATAGCTCTTGAGATTTCCATGGCATTCCCTCTTTCAAATCTCTTAGATGAGTTAATCAGACAGGTCACCATTAACTGCGCCGAGCGGGGTCTCCTGCTGCTGCAAGTAAGAGACGAGATTCGCATGACCATCGCTGCCTATCAAACACTGTATGAGAGCAGTGTGGCCTTTGGCATGAGGAAAGCACTTCAAGCAGAGCATGGAATGGCTGACATGGAGAACAAGGTAAATTATTACTGAAAGCATTATTCCAACGACTTCTTACATTATTATACTTATATTCTAAAATAATTCAAAAATTATGAATATTACATTTAAAAAAACATTTATATACATATAAAAAAATATATATACATTATATATCATAAATGTAACCTATAACAATTTGTAACCGTAAAGAATATCTTTTGTAAACAACAAAGCAAGTTAAAAAACTAAACTTATACAGTGACACAATTACAATAACTTTTATCTTACCTTATATTTTCTATTAAATACAAATAATATACTTCATATAAATCATGTTATATCAACTTGTTAGCTGAAGACGAGTTTACTTGTGATTATCTTCCTCTTGTAACAGAAAACAAAAACTAATTACATATACACAAAAAATATATTTTGAATTTATAATGAAAGTCAGTGGCGTCCATCACAACATTAGACCCCATTGACTTTGATTGTATGCACACAAACATTTATTTTTTTCAAAATATCTTTCACGTACTGCAGAAGAAAGCAAGTCATTATTTTTAAAGTAATAGCTGACAAGCACACATTAAATTCCAATTTTCTGCTCGCTGAGATACAAACTCTTGGTAGATTTTAGAGTTAGAGAGTGAGAAGCGAGATTTGGAGAGGTTGTTGAATGAGCAGAAGGCTAAATGTGAGGCCATTGAGAGACGGGAAGCAGAACGGCGGGAAATTGAGGAAAAGAAGCATGCCGAAGAGGTCCAGTTCCTCAAACGAACCAATCAGCAACTCAAGGTAAAGCAGAGATCATCATAATCATGATTTCTGACATTATTTTTTAGACTCATGTGCTGTAATTTATTTTTTTAGGCACAGCTGGAGGGCATAATTACCCTGAGGAATAAGGCTTAAATATCATTAGAATAATACACTAACTCTCATACTGTTTCAGTGAATAAAATATTTATTAAAGCATCTGTTCTGAGTATTTATTTTTTTCCTCCAAATAAAAGAAAAATAACACATGTAGATAAACAGGTACATGATCCACATTTCAACACTGCAGAATCAGGACACTGACTTAAGTTAAAAGCTCTGAAAATGCACTGTACTGAAATGAATTAGTTGTAGTCATAATGTTCAGGACGATGGCTGGTGAATAAAGTGCATTGGAAAGACTGCATCACAGATCAACCAAACCTTCACTTTTTCACAAATCACCGTGATTCCACACCAGATGTTCCAACCTAGCCACCGACTTGACCTTGAAAACAGGGATTGATGTGACTGGGTATCTGGCCAGGTATTATCGCTTAGCTCGTTTGGCTTTCTTGCCATCCGTGGGCATTTTTCTGTTCTTATTCTTGTTCTTGACATTGTGCGTCTCATAATAGCGGACCCCCACTTTCTTCACTTTCTGGGCACGCTCCAGTCTTCTTTTCTGTTGAGGTTGAAAAGTTCAACAGAGAGAAGGAGATAAGTTTGGTCTCAAATTTATGTGATATGTTTGGACTGAGGAATCAAGATGACTGAGCTGGGAGAACAGTGTATACCTCTTTAGATGTGAGTTTGGAAGGTGGTGCAGGCTCATCTTCCAGAGCTTTCCTCTTTTTACCCACATTCACAGCTGGAAAACCAAAACAGGATGAGTGTCATTACTCACTTATTTGAAGACACCCCTAATCATTGACACATCTCTGAAAAGATTCTGTGGAATTATTTAGTGAATTCAACTGGATTTGCAAGCCTATTTGAAATATTTTTTATATTGCTGTCAATATTAACATTTAATATTATTGTCAATATATAAATACTGTGAATATACTCCTTTTGAAAGAAATGTGTTGTTCTTAAAAGAAATTCTTTTATTCAGAAAGGATGCATTAAAATTAGTCAAAAGTGGCAGGAAAGACTCTTAAAAAGTTTTCTATTGCAAATAAATTCTGTTCTTTTAAATATTCAAATCATCAAATAAACCTTAAAATGTATAATTTTTTCCACAAAAATATTAAGCAGAACAACTGTTTTCAACATTAATAATAATAAAAGCTTTTAAATTAGCATATTAGAATGATTCTTTGAAGTATCACATGACATTGAAGACTGAAGTAATGGCTGCTGAAAAACCAGCATTGCTATCACATGAATCAAATTTAAATATAAATAATAAAATATATTTAAAAAAATTGCAAAACAGAAAACTAGTTTTGCAATTTAAAAGTTATTTTAAATAAACATTTTTGACCCCAAACTTTTAAACAGTATAAAATGATAACAAATATTTAAAAAAAAAATCCATTATATAACAAGAAAACAAACAAATAAGTAAATAATAGTGCTTTGTTGTACATTAAATACACAGTTCTAGAGGCCATGTCTTTTACTACATAAACATTTGGCATTAACTTTGGTTTCCCTTTCAGTCGGTCACTTCCGACTTCTAGGGGTCACACTTGGGAGCCCAGACACTTCTGACATCATTGAGAAAAGACCAATGAAACTGGCGAGCAAAATTTGCATAGCTGGCCATGCCCCAGGCATCTGGGTAAAAATAGGCCAGTGTGGCATTTGCTCACTCGTGCTGTTCTTCGGAAGCCAATGCAGCATCTCTTTGGGAGATGCAGCACTGCATTCGCCTCTCAATCTCCTCTTCGTTGGATCTTTAGAATAAGCAGCGGTTTCTTTCTTGCCCTCACACAGATAAGTGTAGTGAGAGTACCCGTGTGCTTCAATGCGATTTTTGAAAGCAAATTTCCTCTTAAAAGTGCAGTTTCTCTAAAAGAGCTTCATGGATGGATTTGTGTGCGTTTACAACATGCCTTTCCATCCCGTGACCTTCTGGTTGCAGGTTGTACATCTCGCTCTCTGACAGGCACGATTGCTGTGCTCAGTGTTTGCTGAAGCAGCTTTTGTGGGTGGTTTATGTTCTTCTTGTGAGGACATGGCTACCGGCACATTGCACTCATGTCTTGTGTTCATTTTTATTTTATTTTTTTATAAAGATAAAGAGTCACCTCAGCTGCTTCCCATCCTGGCCCTTCTACTTCTGGGTACGATGCCTCGATGATGTGCACTGAAGGAGAGCAAGGAGAAGTTGCAGGAACAGTTCTGCCGGATGAATTCCCGGGAAACTCATTCCTCCAACTGCACGTATTCTCTAGTAAGAGTTTCTGGGTGAGTTTGAGAACCTGTGTTTACCCAGGCAGCAGAGAGCATCAGACTTGAGTGGATTCCTCCACCCTGTCCTGATCGCTCTCTCGCTTGGTTCTTGATGACCGAGTGCAACACTCAGCTGCACTCTGCCCCAGTTCCTTTCTTCCCAGAAGTGCACAAGGAGTTGATGAAATCGTGGAAGGCACCTTTCTGCTATAACACGATACACTGGCTCCTCTGTTCTCACCACCCCTGACAGTGGTCCAACAAGGAAATATATGGGGTTTCCCCGGGTGGAGAGCGATTGCGGTGCATTTGCACACAAGACGCCGCCAGCTGGAAAAGCCATCCGAGACTCCTGTCTAGAGCATACAAGTTATTTCGTCCTTTGTGGTGAGAGCTTATGCTGCTTCTGGACAAGCTGTGTCCGCTCTGCACGCCATGGCTGTCCTGCAGGTATTCAGGCCAGGGTCTGCACAAGAGTTGTCCCAACCTGAAGCATGCAGGAACTGTGATCGGTGACTGACTATGCCCTCTGGCTTACAAAGCTCACGGTGCAGGCTCTGGGGAGGGCGATGTCCACATTAGTGGTCCAGGAGTGCCACCTGTGGCTCAATCTGGCAGAGAATCGGGATGCTGAGAAAATGCACTCCCTCAACGCCCCTATTTTTCAGGTTGGTCTCTTTGGTGACACTGTTGAAGAATTTGCGTTGCAATTCTCCACGGGCAAAAACAAACAGAGGCCATTAAACACTTACTGCCTCAAACTCACCCAGAAACTCTTACTGGAGAACACGTGCGGTTGGAAGAACGAGAGGTTCCAGGGAATTCATCCGGCAGAACTACCCCATTACCCCCCAAGCAGTAGCCTTTGTCTGTTCATCGCCAGGGATGGCCCCCTGCGAGGACTGCTGAGGCCCCGCAACAGTCTGGGCCGGCAAGCCTGAACAGCGGCCAGTCAATGTGGCACAGCCAGTCCTTTCCTCAGGATGCTAAGAACCCGTGAAAGGCTTCGTACCGAATCTGAGATGGGCAACCCAGGGAGGAGGGACCAGCTGACCAGCCTAGCTCCACTTCCACTGGGAGGACGGGAGGTGGATCCTGCTGGGCTCCGACTGTCTGCCACATAGCAGAGCAGTCACCATATAGTCATTAAAAGAGCAATTTCCTCCTTCCCTAGTCACACTCCTGGCATTTCTGGCCCTCCCATTTGCGACGGCCAGATACTAAGATTGTGCATCAGAGCCTGTTTGGACACAGATTCTTTGCCTCCTCATATTCTCCTCATATCCTCCTCAACAGGTCAGAACAAAACGAGTGAGCAAATGCCACACTGGCCTATTTATATCTGGATGTCTGGGGCGTGGTCAGGTATGCAAGTTTTGCTCGTCAATTTCATTGGCCTTTTCTCAATGATGTCAGAGGTGTCTGGGCTCCCAAGTGCGACCCCTAGTGTCGGAACTTTGACAAAACGTCTCCGTTCCCTCCATCAGGGAGCGAGGGTTACCATACGTAACGGAGACATTAGCTGGTTGTACCTTTCTGTTGCTCATTCTTTGCACCATTCTGCTTTGCTATGGTTTCATTGAACACCTTCTCAGAAAGGCCTTTAGGAATTCTGTAAAATATCAAGACAACATTATAATATCAAGAGATAAGAGCAAAACAGTGAAAAATCTAAATCAGTTAATCAGGCCACTGCAACAGGGCAAGAGTTAAAGGGATTGTTCACCCAAAAATGAATAGTTATCATTTTTGGGTGAACTATCCCTTTAACCTCACAGAACATTCTCATTACCTTAAACTAAAATCATAACTTTCTAGATTATAATTTGAAGTAATTCTATGTTTGTATCATATTATTATGATCTTAAACAAACCGTATGGCGGAGAAGTGCTTTGACTTGGCACGATCAAGAAAATGTTTTAATTTGGCAATCTTCTCATCTATCTCTTCATTCACTTCACGTGTGCTCCTTTTCTCTGCTTTGGTTGGGGAGCCGGAAACAGTGGATTCTTCTTCCTGTTGTTCTCCAATCTGCTCTTCCACTTTTTCCTCATCCTCCTCATTTTCCTCATCTTGCTCATCTTCTGACCAGGAGGGATCCAGTATGTCAGGTATCTCAACAGGTACAAGGTCCTCCTCGCTGAACTCCGGAGCGACGTTTATTTTGCCAAAGTTCTGCTTGACATTGCTGAAGATATTCTGGATCTCCTCCATTTTCTGTCTCAGCAGCTTTTGATCTTCCAGCTGGCTAGATGAGGCCCCCTCCACATCCTGAGCTTCAAGTCTGTTTCCCAACTCTTCCTTCTCAGTTTCCATCTCAGGCATTTCCAGCATCGGTTGTGCTTTGTTCTGAGTAGAAAGATCAAATGTCAGTTTAAGACTATAAATGTTTAAGTGCGCATTAGGGTCTGCCAGTATAAAGACAGGCAAAAAGTAATTTTGTTGGCCACAGTGACTTAAAAGAGGATTTGTACCAAGTAATTCAATATGCATTAAGGAAGTTAAATAGAAAATGTCTTCTGAGGTCTTTAAAAACAACATAAAGCTCTAATTTTAGCAAAACATGCAACAGTGATGATCTTGGAAAACATTTTTGAATATTACATTGAAATTTCCAAAGACTGAGCAATTGTTTTGGCTAAAATAAACTAAACTTTGTGGGATATTAAGAACAAATGTCCATTTACCTCTTCATCCATCTCGCCTCCTGGAGGTTTCACAAAAAAGGGGATGCGTCCCCTCTGCCAATCATTCAAAACCATTTTAGATACAGTAGACAGATCTGGCTCTCCACCCTATATAAGTGGAACAACACAAAATACCAATCATTACAGCACCAACATGTACAGTGTTTGGACAGAGATAAAGATGTGAACAAAAAAACAACCTACCCCCTTTTTTTTGTATAAATATCTGATTCTGTACTAAATCTTAGTGGTTTTGGCATTAGAGTATTGTAAATTGGCTATCCAAACTTAAAACTAAATGTTTTCCACCGGCTTAAAGTAAGCAAACTGTCACATCTCAATCGGACACTCTAGAGGAAAGAATAAACAAATGTGCCACGAGGACCAAGCTGACAGTTCGTTTTATCAGATACTCCACAATCAGGCCAGACCTTGAGCAGTTTTCCGGTGCGAAAGGCAAGCTTTTCCAGGAAATCCTCGGCAGAGCTCCAGGACGGAATGCGGTATGTCTTCTGGATGTACTCTGCTTTGGCCCTCTCCAGCACTGCTCCAATGTGATCCTCTGGATTTCGGATCTTCTCCACTTGAACCTAAATGCAACAGATATAAAGTGAGCGGATGAAGCAGCTGGGTAAATGAATGGTTGACTTTAAGAGTCAAGGTCATCGTACCACTCCCTTCAGCACAATGTCAGTCTCACTGTCGTCGGAGGGATAGACGACGCCAGGACAGTCGATGAGAAAAATGCGTCTCATTAGTGTGATATACTGCCAGACCTGTCAGAAAGAAAGAATGAAAACAGTTGGTTATGGCATAAACAAAGTTTGAGCTTGAGCCATCTGACAGAATGTCCACAGATTCATCAATGACCTCCATTTAAGAAACCACAAGACCGAAAACATTTCAATATAACGAACTGCATTTAAATATATGCAATTTATAATAACTTTCGACAAGTTAGCAAGCAGTAAATTAACTCTTTAAGTTTATAAAACTAAATAGATTGTATATGAATATTACTGCCTGGCCAAAGGCCTAAACAGTGATTCAGGCAAACGTAACATTTCAACATAGGAAAAACTAGATAAGGAAGCACAACAATTTTTAAGCTATTAAAATCAAATCAAACCTATCTATCTATCTCATAATCGAACTAGAAAGACTGTTGTAAAAAGAAAGGAAAATAGGAGACAGAAAATGTCTACTAATTGAAGAATCACTCAAATCAGGGCACACGGGAAATTTTAAATGATACAATTTATCATTTAAAACATAAACACAAGAGCGTGGATGTCCAGATTTGTTTAGAATTTGATTTCAATCTGGCCTCCATCAGTGATGTTTTTCCTTTGCCTTGCACTTTCACTCGCTCTCTGAAAAACCATTTCTCAGTTCCATGTTTGTACAAGAGGAAAAATTTGATAACATAAAAAAGTAATTTCACACAAAAACATGAATACACAAAAGTTGCAGCCAAAACCAAAATGCTGGAAACTTAAGCCGTCCAAAATGTTACCACATGTCAGGAGCTGGCAGGTAACCTTACACTCGCTAAAAAAAACAGAATAATTTAATGTCATGTACAAGAAGAATCCCTCAATCGTCTAATGTTCATGATCAGTACATGACAAACACAAGTACATGTTATAGGAGGTCTATATAAGACAACTTAAAATACAGTGTAATGGGGTTATTATTAATAGTGTTTTTTGTCATTTTTGGCCCCTGGTTCACAGCTTTTGTCAACAATCATATACACTGTATGGAAAATAGCAGCATGAACATTGTGCTAAAATTCTCCTTTTGTGTCCTTAGGGAGAAAAAATGTCAATAGATAAAGGCATGTGATTGGCTAATGAGAGAAATTTAAGGAAAAAAAATGCTTTTCTCATTCAATGTGACTATACAACAATAATAATAATTATAATTATATCAAATTACTTTATTATTATTTGTGAAAAATATATTATTAGTTAAATATGAACATTAAAAAAATCAAAGAAATATATTACTATTGCAATAATATTATTGTACTGTAAAATAATAATTTTATTTTATAGAACAAGTATAATTTCAACTACAAAATGCATAAAAATGTTTTTCTCAGAATTCACATGGATCCTACCTTTCAGGTAGGAGAAAACAGAAATCCATATGGATACGTTAAAATCACATCTCTGAGATGGAAAGAAAAAGCTTCTGAGGTCTTACCTTTGTCTCACCAGCAAGGGGTGCCACGTTACAGACTTTTTTGGAGCGCAGGGTATTGATAACAGAGCTCTTTCCAACATTGGGGTAACCAATGAAGCCAACACTGATCTGCTTTTT
>NW_015505407.1:507264-523832 GCF_001515645.1 Sinocyclocheilus grahami
GGTTTGAATATTTATTTTACCATAGTAACATTTAAATTCTGGTTTAATTTTTTTATCTCAGTTTTTATTATTCATTTAAAATGAGACAAATCTGCTATTATTTTAATCTCCAATCTGTTATTTATCAGTTCAGATAGTTTTTTTAATGCTTTGATTACTAGCAGAAGACACTAACCAGTTTTAAATTCCAGTTGCGCATATGGGGCACGTTGTAACACTGCGTTACAATGTGCTATTCTATGACATTAGCGATGTAATTTACACTATTTACTTCAATTAATTTTAATGAGAAACAACGAGAAACAGGCGAATAAAGACTGACAGTCAATGTTTAATGTTTAGAAATTATTATTTCAAGACATGTAAAGCATTTGTGCTCGTTTATGTGGGCCGTCCCAAGCATGGTTGCAGTGTGTTCATTGTCTCCGAAATCAGATTATTTTGAATTCTTAAAAAACGCCATTATTTTACTTGGGGGGTATATATATACAGTGGGTACGGAAAGTATTCAGACCCCCTTAAATTTTTCACTCTTTGTTATATTGCAGCCATTTGCTAAAATCATTTAAGTTAATTTTTTTTCCTCATTAATGTACACACAGCACCCCATATTGACAGAAAAACACAGAATTGTTGACATTTTTGCAGATTTATTAAAAAAGAAAAAACTGAAATATCACATGGTCCTAAATATTCAGACCCTTTGCTCAGTATTTAGTAGAAGCACCCTTTTGATCGAATACAGCCATGAGTCTTTTTGGGAAAGATGCAACAAGTTATTCACACCTGGATTTGGGGATCCTCTGCCATCCCTCCTTGCAGATCCTCTCCAGTTCTGTCAGGTTGGATAGTAAACGTTGGTGGACAGCCATTTTTAGGTCGCTCCAGAGATGCTCAATTGGGTTTAAGTCAGGGCTCTGGCTGGGCCATTCAAGAACAGTCGAAAGTGTTGACTGGTGTCACTATCTCGCGAACGCGCCGGCGGATCTCCACCAAATACGGGGGATCCCTTCAGCTCAAGGAGCCCTCTAGAAAGCCACCCTCCACGCGTCGGTAGCCCCCTGGGATCGCTAGATCGGTCGGCACCGGACCGAGAATTTAACCAGCCGTAATTCCCGAACCCCGGGGGCTATCTACGCGGGGGTGGTCTCATTCGAAAGAGGGCCTCGAGACATACACTCGATTCGCGTTCGATAGGGTTCCTTGAGCTGAAGAGATCCCCCGAATTTGTTGTGGATTTGCCGCGCCGTTACGGAGATATGGCCGTTCAAGTTTCAAATGGTTTTCCATAGACTTAAGCTTTAAAGCCTTTCATCCATGTCGCCAGTAGCAAACAATGGAGCGTGCTCTGCTGGACAAACTAAGTAATTACACCATTTCAAGCATTTTATCTGCATTATATGTTCTGTAAAAAAAAAAATCATATCGGCGGCATATTCGCCGATACCGATATATCGGCGACAGGCTCATATCGGCCGATAATATCAGCAAAACAATATATCGGTCGGGCTCTATCTGGTACCCAACCAAGCCACTGCTTTCTACATCTGTGGCCATTGCGGACCAAAAACAGACTGACCTTGTCCTAAAACTGCAGCTTGAGTAGATAAATGACGTGGATCGAAACTGCTGTGTGTTTAAAACCTGTTACCCCCTGGTTTCTAAGGCATGATAATGTGCATGAGCATTAAAAAAATGCCGTAAATGTTTAAAGCCTCACCTTGCCAAACTGCCGCAGGAGCTGAATAAGGGAGCCCTTGCCGAAGGAGTTGGTAAGGCTGGCATGAAAGGCCAAAGTGGGGTGTTCCTGAGAAAGAACTGCAACCCAGCGTTTCTACAACATAGACACAAGAATAAGCAAGAATTAAATTACAAAAAAGGGGCCACACATATAAAAATGTACATAGAATGATCCTAAATGTGAATGAACAACAGTATTCATTAACGTTCCTATGAATGATTTATAAAATGCTCGAAGGTCCAAAAATGCTCCTAAAAGCATCCCTCTTTATAAATCACATTTTATCATAAATTCAAAAGCACTGTGAACATATAAACATATCATTATTATATAATACCTATATACTGTATAATACCTACCACTATATAGACCAGTGATGGGCAAACTTGGCCCTTCCAGGCCACTTTCCTGATCCCTCTTTATAGATCACATTTTATCATAAATTCAAAAGCACTGTGAACATATAAACATATCATTATTATATAATACCTATATACTGTATAATACCTACCACTATATAGACCAGTGATGGGCAAACTTTCCTGCAGAGATTTGATCCAACCCTGATAACACTCACCTGCCTGTAGCCTTCTAGTAGTCTTGAAGACAATGATTAGCTGGTTCAGGTGTGTTTGATTAGGGTTGGAGCTAAACTCTGAAGGATAGTGGCCTGGAAGGGCCAAGTTTGCCCACCAATGATTTAGACAAAAATGTTTTTGGAAACATCTCTTAATTATTGAATTCAATGGTTTCTATTACTACAGATGTATATAATTTAAGCACTTAGCCATACAGTCTGCATTTACAAACATTTGTGGAAAAAAATGGGTCATTCGGAAGAGCTCAATGAATTCAAGTGTGGTATTGTGCCACCTTTGCAATAAGTAATTGCCAATGACTTCCATAGCATGGGGAAAAATACTATGGAAGATCATTTGGACCATCAACAGGTTGTTTACCAACATTCTTCAAAATGTCGTCTTTTTTGTTCAACTGAAGAACGAAATTCATACAGGTTTGGAACAACATGAGGGTGAGTATAACATGAGAGTGTGCATAATGTGCCTATTTATCTTTCATACTTTTCATAATTGATGTTGAATTATTTTAATTACTGGTTTGTGAGCATAACAAATTTGTACATATGGTTTTCAGATGGAATACACATATCATTTTCATTTCAGTTTGTACCTTTAGAAATCACAATGTGATCCTCACTTTTGATATAGGAAGAAAAGCATGGAATTTAGAATCAAATCTGGATGTATGTGCTAAATTTCTACCTCGGTCTAGATTCTAAGTGATCTATGAAATTGTTTTTGATAAGACAGAACCGATTAAAAAAAACAAAAAAAAACACAAGGGCACAAGCTGCCTAACAAGAATCACCGCAGAATGATAAGAGATTCCCTTAAGTTTCAACAACAAAATGAATGGGTTTCCCAATCATTTGCCTGTTAGGTTTACAAAAGACCTCAGTCATAAATCTGAAGGAGGTAGGCAAATGCTTTGTTGGCTTGAATGCAAAGGTCTGCAGCTGATAAAAAGCTGGTATAACTCCCTCATTCTTTGTTGTTCCATTTCAGAATCACCAATAACATGAATTACAAACAAGAATTGCAGATGTGAAAGACGGAAAAATATCTGTCAGGGAAGGAGCCTTTAACTGGTTAACTATTACAAATTTTAAGCAAGCCAAGATAAACATGCCTATCTGTCAGTGAAACAAACTCCAGAAACAGTAGAATTGAATGTACGACAGGACACACTGCAGACAGTGGCCTTGTTCCAGAAACCTAGTGAGCAGCCTTGCTGTCTACAGCCTAAGGTGGTTCCATACATCCTAACTGTTCTGGAACAACAAAAGTGACCATTTTGGATCACTCTACATAGGAACTTGCTAAGTTAACAACACGATACTCATGTGACGTTCTACTCCGAGCAATTCATGTCCTCAGACTTGGAATTATGCATTTCTATGGCAACACTATCAACGCCTAAACAGCACCTCAATAATTCTGTCACATGGTACAAGTCCTAGCTCTCATATTTTATTAATACTTTTCACTACTGAATAAATAAGTATATTTATAATTAAGTTTTCTGACATTTTCCACCAACTGCAACAGGATTTCAACAAACTGGTGTTAGCATTTTGCTAAGATAACAACATGAAATTCTAATACATGCAAATACATTGCACCCATATATATTGGGTAAAATTGTCTTTTTTTTTTTTTTTAATGAGACAACTGTTTTATCAATATTTTATGCTACTAAAAGAATAAGATGGATCATCAAGATTTCTGAGGTTTCTGTTAACCCAACATAAATGGATTAACAGAGGCTGATGTTAGCATGTTGCTAAGCTAATGTCACAATAATGACAGTATAGTTAAGTCACAAATGCAACAGTCAGTTTTGTAATGGTTACTTTTCTGAAATAAGACATTAAGTTTTGACAAGCGAAGGTATCCTGCAAAACTTCTGGAACAGTAGCGTGCCTATGTCACCTTAAAATACCCCCTACATAGGCAGCTCAACGGATTTTGGAACTGATACTGGAGTATTCCACTTTCATTTCTTACCGTAACCCATGTGGGAATGAGGTCACACTTATTGAGCACAAAGATTAGGTGTTTCCAAGGTTTCTCTTTCTTCAGGTAGGACTCAATGCTCTGGGAACGAGTGCCCATAGGGTCCCGAGCATCTAGCACCTGGATAATGACGTCTGAAGAGTCGATCACCTGCACAAAACATTGTTCATTTGAGGATATGACGTCATTGAGCAGTGCTATGGTTTTTCCTATAACTTTTAATGAAGGTGTTGGGAGATGGTAATAGCTACCTTATAAAGCTCGCCCCAGATCCTCTTTGACTGCCCTTTCTTAAAGATTTCCTCTCGAGCCTCTTCCCTGCAGTGACGGGAAAATGAAATGGCTTTAAGCCATTTATTGAGTCATGTCATGATATAGAAGCCAAGTTTGCTAGAAAAACAAGGCTATAGTTTGTTCCTGTAGTAAGTACAGAACTACATATTTTCAGAATCTCTAGAAGTCATTCGCTCACTTGACTCCGCTGTCCTCAGACACCAAATCACGGTCTTTGTCAGCACTGTAGCTCTGAGCAGAGACCTCTGCCTGTTCAGCAAAGTCCTTCAGCTCTCCCACAGACAAGATGGGCCTCTTTCTTTGTGCCTTTGGCCCAAACGTGGTTTCAAACGTCTCTGTGTCCAGAATGTGCACCTTGGAGTTCTACAAAACCAGCAGAAGATCAGTTGTCAAACAGATTTCATGATGACTGTTTTATCGTCTTCATCATAAATCTTCATAACTTTTGGAATTTCTTTGATGAGGCATCTGATATTTTAGCCCTTGCAAGCAATTTGACAGCTCTCTGTGCTACTATTATTAAAAAGAAAGAAGCCCCAATGATTTATGGTAGAGCAGTGTGTACTCATCTGCACATTCTATGGCTTACAAGAGTGTGTCAGAAAATTTTGTGCCACACAAAACATGATTTCTTCTATAAAGCATATACTAATATGGCTTTATTCACATTGCACATAAATCTATTTTGTTTCCTTATCTTATCTTGAGGATTGACTTTCTGCGTGATGAAATGGTGAAATCAGTTTGTTTAGACAGTGTAGCCTGCACTTTATCTACTATAGAAAAGATTTAAGCATAAACACGATGCTAAGTGACATAATTCACTAAATGAGGGTCAACTTGTTTTGTGGTGTATTTGGCCACAGCTTCAGAAAGCACTGCACACTGTTGAATCCTACACATGGAAAACTTTAAATCCGATCTGACCATTTAGATACATTCCAAAAAAATCAGATGGTAATCTGCAGTTCTCAAACTAAATGCAGATGTGGTTTACATTAAGTAAACACCAGCTTTCATGTGTTCTTTTAAATATATAGAATGTTAAATACAGTACTGTTCCAAAGCTTGTGGTCAGTTTTTTAAAAAGAAATGAATACTTACATTCATCAAGGATGCATTAAATTGATCAAAATTGACAGCAAATATTTAAAATAAATGCTGTTTTTTAAACATTCTATTAATCAAAAAATCCTGAGAAAAAACAACAACATTGACAATAATAATAAAAAATTAATGAGCACCAAAGCAGCATATTAGTATAATTTTTGAAGGATCATGTGACTGGAGTAATGGCTGCTGAAATTTCAGCTTTGTAATCACAGGATTAAATTACAATTTCAGTAATACAAAAAAAAGAAGAAAATGGTTAAATAGAAATTGTAATAATATTTCATATTACTGTTTTTACTGCGTTTGTGATTAAATAATTTAATAAATAGCCTTACGAGCATAAGACATATCTTTAAAAAATACATTTAATAAATCTTAACAACTCTAAACTTTTGAATGCTAGTGTATATAGAACATATACTTTAACAAAAAGACAACTAATTTTAATAGCGTTAATACAGAAAAATATGCCTTAAGATAAAGTCATACAAAAGCCAAAGAATAATGAACAAAACTTCTTACAGTTGAAGTCTGTAACTGGACCAGGCTAAATTGCAATCTGTAATGACCTAAAAACAAAAGGGAAGCCATACCACTATTGCAACAGAGGATGGAATAAAACAAGCAATTTACAGATCTTGTCAAAGCCAGTAACATTTCTCGTAAGAAATTCTACTTCTGGTAAAACTATTTCTTCGGAACAATTGACGTGGATGATAAAAAACAACCTGATTTGAGGCTAACCACCACATCACATGTTCAAAATATTTCTGAGAAAGAGAAAAAATGGGCGCAAACAATGGGCATTATGGCACATGTTGGAGGAGCGGCTCAAACACCACAAATCAAAAAGAGAGGATGAAAATCAATAACTGACACAGTTTTGCCAGTTCCCAACAAAAAACAAAAAAACAAAACACAGTGAGTGTGTCACAGTCCTCAGACATAGAACAAAATAAATTAGGACGTTCATTATACAAAGTCCCAAAAGGTTTTGCTCACACATGGAACAGTTTAGATGTTGAAGCAAATAAACAACATTTGCAGAAGGAACATGAAGAACAGAGCAAAACCTTTTATTTTATTCTGAGCACATATATTTTGCTCTGTTATTTACTACTGGCAGACAGCAGGCCTTTAGGTGCCAAAGAGCAAGTTCTATCACGGGTCACGCTATGCCCTCACTGCACCATCAGACTAATAAAATCACTGTACCGTTATCATGGCACAACAATTGTTCTTGTTGTGTTCTTATCGTAGTGCCGCATGTGTTACATAAAGTCCACAACTTACAAGACGTTTAGCCAAGAGGTGTTATGAAAAACTGTTTTCTCATTGAAATACAAATGAGCAAAGCCAGTTGTTCACAGGAATTGCCAGAAATGAGCAGCTGACCATTCAAGTCAGAAACATTCAATCAACAATCAAATGACAACACACAGTATCATACACTGAATCTTCTAACTTTGGAACGATCTACGTAGACAAAAACTCTGTGTATCATAAAAAAGCACATCTAATGCCTCATTAACTAAAAGTATTATTAATCATTTTCGGTAATTGAGACGAAATGAGGTGAAATAAAATACAAACCTTATTACATGAAAACCTTAAAAAATGTGTTGCCTGAAATAAGTATAAGCTGAAGTGCTTAAATGACTAAAAATAAAATAATAAATTAAAGCTAAAGAGAAATATATTTTTAAAAAACACATAAAAATGACGAAAGCACATACAATTTGAAATGAAATAATAAGGAAAATGAAAAATAAAAGCAAATAAAAAATATCAACAACACTATAACAGTATATAAATATTATATACTCATGTCAAGCCCAAAGTTAGATGATAGCATGTTGCTAACATTATGATATTCGAATAGGCATAAAATGATATAAAACAGATTAATTTTTTTAATTGATATTTTCTGGTTATAACTGAATTATAAATAAATTAAGGATTCATGTTACTTGGATGGATTTATTTCACTGAGCTCATCACAATGCATTACTGGATTGCCTGCTCTGGAAAAACTGCAAACCAAACTGCATGCAAACAATTAGCCTACCTGTCCTCTCACATCATGCCACATGGTAACAAAACAACAACAGGATTTTTGTATAAAAACAGCATGCATGTGTAACTTGCATTCATACTCACATGTGCTTTTATTCGGTCATGCAGCAAGGACATCGGTAGCTTAGTCTGTCTCATCACTACTCGGTACGGATCTTTCTTTACCGCGTTCATCTCTTCCTGGAATTTCTGTAAGGATGACTGCTTGATAACACGTGTATTGGCTGTAAAGGAAGCATATCGGGAAACAGAAGAAATATTCACATATTCAAACATAGTTACATGCAATATGGATTTTGAACGGTATGACCTCAGAATAAGTGGCCTGTCATATTACTTAGAAAAGATGGCTAGTTCCCTCAATAAAAAGCTAATTCCTTTCAATCACACGCACTAAGACTGATTAATAAAAAAAAATAAAAAAAATCCATTGCTCTTACCAAACCACTTGATGTTGGGCTCAACTCTGGCCACAGTTCCAGAAGCAACTGTGTTCTGGTACTGCAAGGGCTTGATCACCTTACCTCGACTGTTGCTGTGGGCATATAAATGAAAGAGATATACATGCTTCATCATAATTTAAAAACTTTATATTATTATAATTATAATTTTTTAATAAAATAAAATAACAGCTCATTGTCTTGTGACTGGAAACCATACAATTCACTGTGTCTGTGCTCACTTGGTAAATAAAGCTCATTCTGAGTCTATTCTGAATTGTTATCATTTTTTATATGTAATTTTGTAAATGACAGGTCTGATTGTTACCATCTCTGCTTCTGCCTGTACATATTCAACCGTTTGATGGTGGCACGGTCCCTCATGTTGTTCCCTCCAGCTCCCTTGACCCGGTCTATGGGATAAAGAATGTTAAAAGAGACAAACATTGTTATATACAGGGACATATAGTGCAATGTACAGTAACTTTATATACACTTCATAACTGTGACAGATCGTTAAATCAAAGCACAAGGGCCACGATTAACAGAAGAGTCCTTTGTGTCACTTCCAAAGTCCACCAAATTATAGAGGTAAAAAAAAATGTCTCTTATGTTCACCGAGGCTGCATTTATTTGATCATAATATGGTAAATCAGTAATAATGTGAAACAATATTGTGATTACAATTTAAATGAATGTTTCTATTTGAATATATTTTAAAATGTAATTTATTCCGGTGATGGCAAAGCTGAATTTTCAGCAGCTAGTACTCTAATCATCAGTGTCACAGGATATTTTAGAAATTTTAATATGCTGATTTGGTGCTCAAGAAACATTTTTTTTTATTATTATTACCAGTTTAAAAACACTTATGCTGCTTAATATGTTTGTGGAAATGGTGATACTTTTTTCAGGATTCTTTAATGAATAGAAAGTTCACTTATTTTTAATACAACACTGTAAATGTCTGTCATTTTTGATCAATTTAATGTCCTTGCTGAATAAGATTAAAATCTTTCTGACCCCAAACTTGAACAGTAGTGTACAATTTGTAGCATTTGTCCTTAAGTAACCCTTGATTACATTAAAGGGGTCATATGATGCGATTTCAAGTTTTCCTTTCTCTTTGGAGTGTTACAAACTGATTGTGAATAGATAAGATCCCTGAAGTTGCAAAGACTAAAGTCTCAAAACCAAAGAGATATTCTTGATCAAAGTTAAGACTCTGCCACGCCCCCCTAAAACGGCTTGTTCTAACACACCCTCACATATCTACCTCACTATGTGGAAATATTAGCATAATGCTGCCCAAATGTGCACACAAAGAAAGAAGGCGTGGTTTCAGTAACCGCAGTTAGTGTTGAAGCAGCATGTCAGGGAGACGCTGTGTGTTTCTAGGCGAAAGCAAAAGCACTTTATTTGGCCTCCCGAAAGTAGATGCATTTAGGAATCTTTAAGATGACTTACAACAGAACAGCAATGTATTTTATGGACGACCGTTTCGTGAACCTAGGAGAGGAGGTAATTCTGACTTTGCTATGACAATTTGGCGCTTCTGAATCAGCTACTGTTTTGTTATTAGTTTAAGTATTTGCTATCGTATCAATAAAATATGCTAATCGTTTAAACGTGAAATACTGCTTTTTGTTTAATAAGTAGTTTATTATGAGCAGTGTAAGAAATGAATCAGGGTCTGGATCAAAATGGCATTAAAAGACAGCAAACAAACAAATACCTTGGATATTTAAAATGTGACCGCTATTGTAAGTGACAGCCATAATTGCTCAGACTGACAATTTATGCTAATTCAATTTAAGCATTTGGCATAATGTTCTCATAATGGTGAAAAATTCTCCCTGAAAGTCAACTGTAGAGAGCATATTATCCCGTAAAAATAAACATTTCTGAAAAACATTCAATCATTGTGGTGGCAATCTAGAACGAGTTTGTATTCATTTATTCTTGAACACTTATAAATGCCAGGTAAAAAACGGGCACTTTGGTACACAGACATTATTAGTCTTAAAAATACAAGTGCCAGCAGCCTCTGATGGGACACCTGAAGGCTTGACAGAAGTCATGCTTACATGAAATCAACGAGTAACCCTGTAAACATAGAATAAAGTTGCTCTAACAACAGGCAACGGTGAAAACATAACTATAGAACTTCTCGTATAGGCTATTCCTCAACAAGAGTTGGCTAATGCTTTAGCTGGCTAGCAGTTCACAGCCACACTAGCGGCTTATTTAATCTTACCGGGATTACTGCTGGAGTTTGAGGGATTTATGGAGCTTTTTCCCTTGAATTTTGGCTTGACCATTGTGATCGATTACTCCGGGACAGTCCTAGTACTGCAAAATAATGAAGTATAACAGAGTTTTAGTCCACTGTAGATTTCCACGTGTTACAATAAACTACACAAACCCGGAAATGAATCATCACTTAAGCGACGACTTTTCCCCGTTTTTTTTCCTCCAGGCAGAGCAAAACTGTCAGTAGCTTATCAAACCGAAATCAGAGCAAGTTAAGAGCATCTACAAAGCCACAATTTAATTTAGCCATACTTATGTCAATGTACGCTAGCTAATAAACGGGTCTATGGGTGGTTAACATATTCCGAGGAAATAAAACTATTTCAAACACCGTTAAACGTCTTTAATAGTTATTATGCATGAAGTTTTATGACCTTAACAATTGATTAACTGTCTGGAGTATTTGTACTTTTAAAAATGCATGTATAACACAACAGAACCATTCAAATGAAATTAACAAAATAAAAATTGTTTAAAAACAAATCTCATTGGTTCATTAATAATTTAGCCTAACTTAAAATCTTGATGTTGTTAAAAAATGTCATGCGCCAGTTAACATGTTTTACATTTCCAAGTCTTGTTTAATTTTCTTTTTATTTGTTCAATACATCTGGGTCTGAAGCAGCACAAAGCTGGTAACCCTGAGCTATTTGTTTGACTAAGCACTTAAAAAAAAAATATATATATTATTTTTAGATCAACACAGCATCAGTGCAGTTATCGCTCCCATATTTTTTTAATTAACAGGACAAACATATTTAATTTATACAATTCTTTTATTTGCATTTTATTTTAGAATGACTTGATAATGCACACATTAAATTCATGCAGGACTCTGCATACCCAGAAGAGGGCATGCCGGGATAGTTGTTGCTTCAGTTGCATTGTCCTGTCCCATGTCTTTGAGCTTCAACCGATGTCTGTTTGCTACAATGAATCAAAATTTGTCTTATGCTTTTAGACTGATTAAAGAGAGCCGTTTGAACTCTTACATTTGACGTTACAACAAGATGTATATGACTTACCTGTTTTCTTACAGCATGTTCTACTCTACAATATTACATTCCACTCAAGTTAAAGGAAACAAATTGGAAAAAGGAACTATAAACTTCCATATTGTCAAAATAGAATTAAAGCAAACATTACACAGATGCATTTAAATGGTTTTCAGCTTTGACCAAAAATACATGTTATGTTGCCAGCCGGTGTATCGTGTAAACTTAAACCTGCACAGAGCCTGTGTGGAATGCGTAGATAATGGCTTCTGGGGCTAAAGAGATCGTCTTTAATGGTTTGATGTTTCTACTAAGCTAAGATTTTATTTATAAATTATAAAATAATATAATTTTCTTTTCTTTTCTTTTATTCCAACATAATAAACAAAATTATACGTTTCCTAAATTTTTTAGAAGAGAAAGAAATAAATGAAAAAAAAGTATAAGGAATGAAACTCAGTATAAGGGATAACTTAAGTTTCATAGTCTTTTGAGAGCAATGGAAATTTGCACTGATTTGCACTAATTTTGTAGAAACAGTTCAGTATCTGTTTTTTTTTGGTCATGTTTTTCTCCAGTTGTTCGCTTTCACTCAGTTAAAATCAAATGTGACAACATCAGAAATGCACTGCAAATAGTGTTCAACCAAGAAAGAAAACAAAAACAATGCATACATTTTAAGACCCACATTTCTCTGACATCCAGCTTGCTTAAACAAGAAGCTGAGATCATAAAAGAAAATGAGAGGCAAATCCTCGTGATTTCCTCAGACATTTTCTCAGAGGACTGTCTCTGAAAGGCTATTAAATTTGGATGGAGTTGCGGTTGCATGAAATTCTATATTTTGTTTCAAATCCTTTTATGAAAGCTCCAGACTCTTTGCTCATTTTTGTGATTGCTTGGTATAAGCCACGATAAAAACAATCCTCTCCAAAATTGGACTTGATTCAAACAGTACATTGTTGTCCATGAAAAACTGCCATCACGATTATTTGAAAATTGCTTATGAATAGTATTAATTAGAGCAATACATGATTTGGCTGCACTGAATATTTGAATATTAAAGAGCTAGATATTTAAAGAATATCTGGAGAAGGATTTGTAGAGACCAATTTTGATGTGCAATTGTACATTTTAAACATGGTTACATTTGCCAGATATCATCATAGTAAATAATATGTGAATAAAACTGTTGTTCCCATTGCAGTGGAATGATGAATCTTTTTTCTGACACTAAAAGTCAAGTGAGGACACAACAGTTTCAAGCTAAACACTAAATAACAGCCCAGGTTGCATTAACTCTTCATAGATAGATAGAATAGAAGATACTGAACAATATCCTAAAAAAAAGGATTCAGCCTATTTTATTGAGCAATTCAGCAGCAGCTGCAAACAGGTGTGCTCCAACAATGGATGCCAGAGTGAGAGGTATTTTTAAGATGGCTTGCTGATAGGTCTACTTTGTTTCAGTCAGGGAGGGAGAGTTTGCTTGTTTGATTTTTTCCGTCAAGATTAGGTAAAGTTGCAGGGTCATGAATCATGATATCCCTTTAGGTATTCACTTAATCTGTTCTCAGTGCTGCCAGTAAACTGCCCGGCAGCCACACGGGAGAAAGTAATGATGGATCGAGACCATAGCCTTTGCTGGATTTACTAAGCGGGCTATTTGTTGAGGGCCTGCATCATCTTTATCATTCAGGTGTACACTTGACTGAAATAAATACTTCAGACTTCTTACATTAATAAAAAAACAATATTTGCTTTCCTATTTCCAAAAAGCAGAAAAGGAAAATAATTGTAGCATCATACATATATTTGTACAAGGAAGAACACTTCTTTATTTGTTTGTTATTCCTTACAGGAGAAGAGGTGACAAATTCTGTTATTATGATTTGTCATATAAAAAAGAAAGCTTTATTACCAAGTGTGCTTGCTCAAGGAATTTTTCTTGGTAATGAAGCTTTCTTTGCACACATATATAAATACAACAACAAAAATAAATGATTAAAATTACAGATTAAATTATGAAAAGGTATACAGACACTGGACAAGTAAGAATAGACATATATACAATATTATGGATAATATGAATATGAATAAATAAGAGTGAAAATAAAGAGAAGTGAAATAATATTAAATTGTAGATTAATGTTTATATTATTTATATTATAATAAATATTTGTATTTCATTTATATTATAACATTTACATTCATATTATTTATATCTCATATCTATATCTAATATGATCACATACATTTAATATTATTGTATTCATATTATTAATATTATGCATTAATATTATTAGTACATTTTTGTTCTTAAATAATAACGATGAAACCTATAGATAAGTTCAATAATATTTAGTGTTTGTGTAAAATTGATGTTTAAAGTCAACTTTACATGAAAACGGAAGCACAAATGTGTCACGTGATCATCTGCAGTGCAGATATTGACCTCTAGCCTCAGAGTTAGCTTTCAACAGTCATCATAGCCTACAGCCTCATCACCCCTTCTGCAGTAAATTATAGCTGAGTCACTGGTAAATGATATAAGATTAAAGCTTAAAAAAAAAAGAATTGAAAGCAGACAGTTTGTCCTTTTAAGAGTCCAAATGCTATCAATTATTCTCATCAGCAAAGGGAAGTACAGATAAAGCTATACTTAAACCAGGATTTAGGCTAAACAGGTCATTTCAAACATCAAGTTAAATACCCTATATTGGCAACACTTGACTACTGGCAAAACAGGGAGGAAAAACACTAACAGACTAAAGACAAAAACAGCTACTCTTTCATGCCAAAGCAAAAGGATAAAAGTGTAGACAAATTAACATTGTTTAACCTTACATTTACATTTTATTCATTTATTTTAAGAACGTGGGAATGGAATGTTTGTGCACTTTGTGATTTTGTATATTAATAAAAGAAGTCATATGCACACTATCCACAGTTCTCACACCAGTGACAGCCAGTTACCATGACTGAACACTGTAAGTCATTACAAAAGCCAAAATCTTTGTTAATAAAATCATTGTTTTCCTGACATTCAAAGACACGCGGCGGTTTGACTGAAACAGCTTTCGAAGGAAAAAGCCAGAGGCTGATTTTTTGTAACAGAGTGGTGAATGTTATTGGCAAACATGTGGAAATGTAATATGAGCATCATCTGTATCTCAACAAGTGACCTCACAATTCATTCCTGACAATCACGGAGGCTTTCTAGAGACGTCTAATTCACATTACTTGTAACATAGTTATTTTAGTAAGGGCAAACCATTTGCAGGATAATAGTTATTATATTAACAGATTCATAAGAAAAAATCTAAACATTAGGTAAATATGAATGCAAAAAAAATGACACAAACAAACAGAAACATAAGTGGTGATGCGAGACAGAGCCGGAAGTACATTTTCTTAAGTTTAAATTAAAAGTTTAAATGTAAACACTGAAATCTTTCATCTGTTTGTAAGCGTAGCATATAGTTTGAACCAAAATAAGAGCTTCTGGTTAAACAAAAAGTATCCCAAATTCACAATGATCTTTTATAAACAGTGCAATTAGGCTGTTTCCCCTCAATGTTCTTCGGTCAGAATATGCTGCGGTAAAGTTTTTTTTTTTTTTTTTGACTAAAACATTTGAACTCCTCTTTGTCGCTAGACAAATTCCAGATACAGAAGATGCTACAGGCTAAAAGGTACATGCCTCTTTCATATCAAAACCTCGCCTCAGGATAATCAAAACATGCCTCATCATGACAGATATTCCATTACGTTGAATTGCTGTGTCTTATGATTTCAAATGTGCATCTCTGGATAATATTTCAGCAAGATACATTAGTCATCTTTATCGGACAGCAATGTATAGCAAGCATGAAACACTGCAGGCGTCAACTGAAATAAAATATTTTATGTTGTTGTAATGTGGTGTTTTGTTTCATGTTCATGTTTTCCATGTCTTTTATTTTGTAATTGTTTCATGGTCCATGTTAGTGTCATGCTTCCCTTGCCTCATGTCTCTCTGCCTTGTGTATGTGTCATGTTCTGATTGGCAGTCTTAGTCATGTGTCTTGTTCCCCATTGGTTTGTTCATGTCATGTGACCCTCCTTGTCTGCTATAAGTAGCTTCATGTTCCCATTGTGCTTTTGTTGTGTATTGAATGTATTTAACCCGCTGTTGGTGAGTCTAGTCTGTTTGTGTCAAGTCTGCTCATGCTATGTCAAGTCAAGTCAAGTCAAGTCAAGTCAAGTCAAGTCAAGTCAAGTCAAGTCAAGTCAAGTGTCTTGGATTATTGTTTGGATGTTTGGATCACTCTGTAAATAAACTGCACTTGGGTTCTCACTTACGCTCGCCTTCAGTGGATTGATCTTTACAGAATACACGAACACCAATAATAGATGGCCGCCACGGCTGAGTCTCTCCACGTCGCGACTATCCCCAAGTTTTCCCCTAAGGATTTTATTTGGGGGGGGGCTATAGTAGCCAAGCATCAAAGGACTGATTGCTAGTGTGATGGACCCACCTCTGATGTCGGTGAGAGCTGCAGGCATCCCGGCGACATCAGCACTCTCAAGCCCCGCCATCTTAGAGGTCATGCCACACTCTGTGGCCCTTCCTGTAATGGCGGTCACCATTTTGAGCGTGTGGGCTGCACACTGCACTCCTGAGCCCTCTCCTGTCCACGAGTGTCCACGAGTCCGCTCCAGAGGCCTCTCCTGTCCACGAGTCCGCTCCAGAGGCCTCTCCTGTCCACGAGTCTGCACCAAGGGCCTCTCCTGTGCCTGAATCCGCTGCGGAACCTCCAGAGGTAGCGGCATCCGCTGCAGAGCCTCCAGAGGTAGCGGCATCTGCTGCAGAGGCTCCTGAGGTGGTGGCGTCCGCTTCCGAATTCACTGCCTGCCCTGTCACGGCCACAGAGGCCGTTCATGAACTCCCCGTCTGTCCTGCCACGGCCAAGGAAGCCGTTCTTGAACTCACCGTCTGTCCTGCAATGGCTATGGA
>NW_015505407.1:523857-548390 GCF_001515645.1 Sinocyclocheilus grahami
CCGTCCATGAATTCACTGCCTGTCCTGTTATGGCCACGGAGGCTGTTCTTGGACTTACCGTCTGTCCTGCCACGGCCAAGGAAGCCGTCCATGAATTCACTGCCTGTCCTGTTACGGCCATGGAGGCCGTCCATGAATTCACTGCCTGTCCTGTTACGGCCAAAGAGGCCATTCATGAACTCACAGTCTGCCCTGTTACGGCCATGGAGGCCGTTCATGAACTCACTGTCTGTCCTTTCACGGCCAAGGAGGCCATTCAAGAACTCTCTGCTTGTTCGGTCACAGGCAAGTGGTCTGTCCGCTATGGCTCCCCGTTCTGCCATGGCTCCCCTCTCTGCCTGTTCCTCTTCACGGGCCTGGCCCTCCCTCCCGCCCCCTGGACCACCTCCTGGACGTTGTGTTGGTTGGGGTGGATGTTACATTAGGGCGCAGTGTCTTGGATTATTGTTTGGATCACTCTGTAAATAAACTGCACTTGGGTTCTCACTACGCTCGCCTTCAGTGGATTGACTCATTACAGTTGTCAGCGCTACCACTTCTTAAAACACATACTTTCTTCATGTGTATAACCTTTGGCCCAATTCTACAATAAACGAATAAAGGTGTTTGTTAGTGAAGTTAAGAAGCTAAAATGTTCCAAAATGTAAAGAAGTCCAGGCACAAACTGGGGTCAGATTTTGGAGGAACGCTAAAAATCGGGTCCCACAAAAAAATGATTTACTTGTTTGTTTGCTTATTTATTTATTTAACAAAGTGTATCTAGCATTAATGTAACAATGAGTAGAAAAAAGATATTAGAAAATAAATAGCTTCTAAATAATATTTTAATATATATACTATAAATTAATTACTAAATGAAATAAATATTGGACTTTATGCTGTCTTTACACTATATGCATAAGTCCTGAAAGTAGACAAAGAGAACCCAATAAAACAAACAAGACAAAAATATATACTTTGTCATTTATTTATTCAGGGAAATTATCTAGTGTTACATATCTGTGCCATGCATGATACACTTCCACAAACATGATCAAACTTTGACAGATCCCTGTTCATTTACACTGCAGATCTGGTTGCACAAATCAGATTTTTTGACTATATATTTTTTTAACGAGCCGCTTACACCTTTTAAACGTGGCCTGTATCCGATTTCTGCATTTACACTACATGGGCTTAACTTGACGTGGCTCAATGCATTAGACAGTGATATTAAAAGACCAAACTCTACACACACTATTAATAAAGCATACTTTGTATAGAAAAGCAGATGAATCCAGAATACGAACGCAAAGAGTTTAACTTATTGACAGAACTCATAGAAACATTTTTAATGCGATAGGCTAGGTTCATCCTTACATCAAAATCATGAATTAGTACCGATTCTTCACAACAGTGATTGTATACACAGATCTGGATCTGGTGGTCTAATGGTCTAACAGTAGAACTTGTGCTAAGTTAGTGGGTCTGGGTTCTAATCCGTCATTTCATAGTTTGTTTTTTCCTCATTAAAACCAAAGAGCAGGGATTTCACCCGAACGAATAGAGAGCCTCCACTACAGTTAGCAATAGATTGAAGAGCTCGTCTGATTTCTGATTATGTTTTGGGTCATATTTATGCAGAAATATAGAAAATTCTAAAGGGTTCTCAAACTTTCAAGCAGCACTGTAATTATATATATATACATACTGTACATACATACATACACACACACACACATATACAGTATACATAAAGAAAATAAATAGTTTCTAGTTAGCATTTATATAATTTAATTTAATGACAGTATAAAGGCCAAAATTATTTAATTAATTTAATTAAAAATGTATTACATTTTTATAATATCACATGGGGATCATAATATTTGGGGATTCTGGGCAACAAAAATTAAAACAACTTGTGGAACAAGTGAATACTTGATGCAGATTGGCACATCTGAGCCAGGACTGTTAAGTTACACCTTGAAACTTCCACTTGTTTAGCTCTCTGCTACCTATAGCCTCAGTTTTCGCAGCACCTAAATCACAGTGCAGCATTATCTGCTGGCAGCCGTTGATGGAGGTCAAACCACCAGTGTTTATAAGGACCTTTCTGCTATATGTAATTTACCATTTAGCTGAAGACAAGGAAATAAACAATATGCTTAATTTTTTGATCCTTAAAACTGGAATAGTGTGTGATGAACCCAATGAACTTTGCCATACTCTTTTTTTGGCCCTTTCAGTGGGCCTCTTCATACTGTGTGTGAGCACTGTGTCTGTTTTGAGAAGATCAGCCAGCGTTCTTCTACTTGCAAGAGACAGGAAAGCATCTGTAAACCTGCTAGCCAGGAGCTTAAGAGCCATCTGAAAAGTGTGTGAGGGGTGTTGGGAACACACATTATAAACTTAAGTTAAGCCAAGTTATTATAAGCTTAGCAGAAATTATAAAGCTTTGCTCATGAATATGAATTGTTACATGCCTAAACATGTACGTAACTGTTCACATGATTAAATTACACTAAAAAGCAACATTTTGTTGCTTGTTTATTTAATTAAAATTTGCTAAAGCAACCCATTTTATCTTGAACATGTTATCACAACTTAATTTCATCACTTTCAGTAAGTAATGAAATTACACCAGAAGCCACATATTCAAGTTACAAATGGCCATACTTCTGACAAAACATAACTATTTTATGAGGTGGCGATTTCATATGAATCTGTCATTCCATTCCATAAATCACACAGTTGAACAGGCAAGACATTATATTGACCACGAACGATGAATATTTCAGGCTAATTTTCCCTTCCTTCTTGGTTTCTATGCTTGTCTAAAACCAGTTTATGAACTAAAACATATATTGTATAACCGTTACTTCTCACAGAAAGCCAAGTAAATTAGCTATCCCATGCTATTTCAACATTATGGCACTACTGGTTACCCAGCATGCCTTGTGCCTGGGGTCAAATGAGACTGATTTTGAGCTGGATTTCATTATAATATTGTATTATGTTTGTGTGTTACCGTGTTTGAGCAATGTAGTCCCATTAGTGTAGTGCCAGTTTACATATTATAGTCTGCTCACAAAGTTTGCAGTGCCTTGGCACAACTAATGATCTTCTAGGGAGAAATATCTCTATGAGACATTTTTCATCAAAATCTGCGTTAATCTGAAGTGTAATGCAAAAATGGCTCTCCACCCACAATCTCAGTTTTACGAGCCTCTAGCGCTGCTAAACCAAGTCTGTTTTATGTCTAGCCAAAACAAACAAACTCTTCCATCTCGAAGAAGTCGGACAAGCTGTCATGAAGTTCTAGTGTCTCTTTACATCACGTTAGTGCATCTGGTTTGCCGATGGTCCTCAGGTATTTGAAGGGGGGTTGGGTGCAGGCCTACTTTGGATGGTCAGGCATCAAATTATGAATTGTGGGGATGTTAAAAAATAGCTAATTTGATAAGGCGCTAGCAAAAGGAAATCATGAAGTTAAACATTTCATGCGATTTTGGATTAATCATCACAATTCAGCAACATTTTGTTTCAATGAAAAGTGATGAGCTGTAGAAATGTTGTATTTGCTTATAAAAAGCTCACATCACAGGGCAGCCTCTAAGTCCAGCGGTTATCTTTTGCCCTTTAACATAGATAGGGACAACAGTGCAGGCCATTTAGCTCTCAGTCATGTTCTTTCTGACTTAGACCTCTGTTCTTTGTTCGCTACCTAGACTGTAAAGTGTGACGCAGGCCCATCTCCAATCTCAGTTTTACGAGACTCTAGCGCTGCTAAACCAAGTCTGTTTTATGTCTAGCCAAAACAAACAAACTCTTCCATCTCGAAGAAGTCGGACAAGCTGTCATGAAGTTCTAGTGTCTCTTTGCATCACG
This sequence comes from Sinocyclocheilus grahami, assembly GCF_001515645.1. Taxonomy (NCBI): domain Eukaryota; kingdom Metazoa; phylum Chordata; class Actinopteri; order Cypriniformes; family Cyprinidae; genus Sinocyclocheilus; species Sinocyclocheilus grahami. Next base: position 527,725 of record NW_015505407.1, read on the forward strand.
TTAGTGCATCTGGTTTGCCGATGGTCCTCAGGTATTTGAAGGGGGGTTGGGTGCAGGCCTACTTTGGATGGTCAGGCATCAAATTATGAATTGTGGGGATGTTAAAAAATAGCTAATTTGATAAGGCTCTAGCAAAAGGAAATCATGAAGTTAAACATTTCATGCGATTTTGGATTAATCATCACAATTCAGCAACATTTTGTTTCAATGAAAAGTGATGAGCTGTAGAAATGTTGTATTTGCTTATAAAAAGCTCACATCACAGGGCAGCCTCTAAGTCCAGCGGTTATCTTTTGCCCTTTAACATAGATAGGGACAACAGTGCAGGCCATTTAGCTCTCAGTCATGTTCTTTCTGACTTAGACCTCTGTTCTTTGTTCGCTACCTAGACTGTAAAGTGTGACGCAGGCCCATCTCTCCAGAGGAAGTTACTCAGTAAAGATCAAAAGGCGGCACACTACTACATTTTATCTCCTTGAAGACATTCAGTTTCCACCCTTCACTTAGTGGTTAGAGGAAAAAAATCAGTTCACGTAAGAGCTTGAGAAAAATAATTTGCTGGATGTTGATTGAGTGCATAATGTTCAAAATGTCTGAACTGAATTAAAAACCGATGCTTTAAAGATTTCTAAAGGAACACATCTGTGGTCAGTTCAGATCACTGGCTCTGCCTGTCTGGCCAAGCAAGAGCAGGTTGAAAAGAACCACTAAATCACGGAAAATTATATATTCACATTCAATTGTAGGAAGTAAATGTTAGCTGAGTAATTGTGTTATATCTTGGTCTACATTCAATCTCTACATCTAACTAGGTGAATACGTTTTCATGTATCTTGTCAAAGACTGCACTTTTCCCTACATACACACACAAATACAAATGAGTGTATCAATAAAGGCCAAAAAGCATGTTTATTTAAATATTGACTTTGAGTGTTGGCATATTTTTATAGGACAACAGGGACATTTGTTTAAAAAAGTTATTTCTTAGAATTTCAGTGCAGTCAGCCAACCATCCTCAGATTCCTCGCCGCCTTTGACTGTGAAATCAAATGATTTTCCCCATTTCTCTTCTTTACTCTTTACACAGGCCCATGTCTGTTTGACATCAAACTGAGTAGAGATGATTAGTGTTTGGGTCTGATGATGTTTATTCAGAAAATGGCCTTGATTTTTCAGCAGCTGTTTCCAAGAGAATCATATGTGGTTTGAATAAATATGGGTCTATGACTTGTCAGATGTCATCCTCAATCCCACCTTTAAATTCCTTTATGGCTGACAGAACCATAAACCAGCCAGCATTTGCAAGGTGAATCACTCCTGTTTCATTGTTACAGGGTGGGCATGTTGTTTGTGTGCCCTTAAAATTCAATGAAGTATATGTCTAATGTAATTAGGCTTCTATGATCCTTGGCTTTAGCTGAAGAGTCTTCTGATGCATCTAGATGACACAGTTCATCGATCCATCACACTTGATGTTCTCCTGGGATGTAATTTTACATGAGTTATGGATGCACTTTAGATACAGTGTGTTGATACCCAGGTTTACCCAGGGCAAGGGCCCTTCCACAATCCAGCAATATAACAGACCATCTCTAAGGTGCTCCTGCTGCCTTCTAAGGTTACACATTTACTTTCTGTTGTGTGTTTTCACACTACCTCTCCAGACACAGGTCCTAATGTCTAACCTGCATCAGCAACAGTCAAAACAAGACGCCAGAGATTTGTTTGAACATCTAACACACATGACATGTTTACCCAGCACAATCCAGCAAAACAACGTTCTGTACTGCTGCTCTCAATTCATTTAATAAACTAATAAAAATGTGGTCATAAAAAGAGGAATTTAACTGGCTTATCATGTAAACCTGACAATATTTCTTATTCATTTAACATCTGAATGTTGTTTAAAATTTTGCTAAACATTCTGTTTATCTTCAGGAAATAAATTACATTTTAAATTTAGGATTTTCGGTGTGTATCAGTGTTTACAGGTTGTTTTACAATGGTGAGCAATCACTCTTGATCAGCAGTAATTTTCAGAGTTAAACACAAATGAAACACTGATGTTTATTTTATGTTGAAAAAAGGCGCCAAAGAAATTAACTCAAGGTTTATTGACTTTGATCAAATAAAGCATAATGAAATTAGTAAGAATTTTTTTCCCAGAAAATGGAAAAGGGATAGGTTTCCTAAAAATATAAAAACATTATTTACTTGATCTCATTTGTAAATGAAGACAGAATTTACATTTGTTTGGGTGAATTATCCCTTTAAACTTTCACATGGGTCAAGATGACCTGCATTATTAATGGAGGGTTAACAGATATTCAGCAGTATGAGAAAATGTTCTTAATTCGCAGCCAGCTCTAAGTGGAGATGATGTTTTCGGCCAAATATAACATTCAATCTGATGCATGCTCCAGGACCTGTAAATTAGAGTAAGGTCCCCCAGGCTCCTTTGATGAATGAGCCTTGCCAGATAATGGTGTTCTCTAGCTGGGCAGGCATCTGCACAGGCACTCGCACTGCCAAAACTGTCTTACTGCACTTCAGTCCTTAAATTTGGCCTCTCATTTTAGTTGAAACCAAGGTCACACCATTTGTATCTGTCCAGGCTTCAAGCGAAAGGAAATATATTAATTTTAATGTAAAGGCAAAAAGTGGAAGATAAGTTGCATCACCACGGGGAAAATCCTCCCTCAATAGTAGACTTGTGTCCTTGTTCTTTATTTCAGCACTTTTGTAAACTTCCAATGAATTGATATGAAAGCTAACTGCTGAGTTCTGACAGAAAGTCTTGTCTTGCACCTCATTACTGAGTCCATGCTCTTTTGTGTGTTGAGTGAATGGGGCTTTTACCAGCACATCACCAACAGCCTAAGGAGATCATTTGGAACACAGCTCCAAATGTTCTCTGGTATGAATTAGTCTTGTATGTACTTCCCTATGACTTGTCTTTATTCAGAATGCATGCCAATATTTTGTACCAACAATTGCCTTAGTAGACTGTGGTCAATTGCATGTGGTGAATAAAACTTATTTTTTTCAGATTGAACTGTTATCCTGAAGTTTGCAGACGACACCACACTCATCGGCCTCATTCAGGACGGTGATGAGTCTGCTTACAGACAGGAGGTCGAGCAGCTGGCTGTCTGGTGCAGTCTCAACAACTTGGAGCTCAACACGCTCAAAACTGTGGAGATGATCATGGACTTCAGGAGAAACCCCCCTGCACTCCCCCCACTCACCATCATGGACAGCACTGTGACTGCAGTGGAGTCATTCAGGTTCCTGGGCACCACAATCTCTCAGGACCTGAAGTGGGACACTCACATTCATTCATTCATTCAAATCTCCACGAAATTGCAGAGAAAACATATGACATCAACAATGTGATCTGCCCACAATAAAGCAATATCTTCATTACATTTTTCCTTATTTACATCCCAACTAAATGTTTTCCTTCCTTTTCAGCTCTGCACTTCTAAAAATCCATTCAGAGGAAAGCAAAATGAATCAGCCCTTGGTAGAGACCCAGCACTCATGACTTTAAAGTACCTGTTAATTTCATTTGAACAGTGTGGCGTTTGGGTAAACAACGCCTCAGATCACCCTTTCCAATGTGGCCAGAAGTATGATAATATCCACTGACTTACTTTGGAAAATAAAATAATAAATAATGATTCTTGCCCATCTATATTTCCTTTTCGAACATTCTTCATGCAAAAACAGGGATCAATATTTTGCTTGTTTTGCCAGCTAATATAAATACATACATACATATAGGCCTATTCACCCTGTAGATTTTGAGGATGCTGTCTAGGCTTAAAATAGCTGAAGTAGGCCTATATATTTTAAAGCTTTAAGAAGCCCTGTAATAAAGGTAATCTACATGATTCTTGTGGTGTATTTCTAAAAGCGAAAAGTGAGGTTTTGACTGCTGAAAATGAATCATTCATGAGGAAGTTCAACCTGCCACAGGAGCTGCTGAAACAGTTCTACTCCGCCATCATTGAATCCATCCTCTGCACTTCAATAACTGTCTGGTTCAGCTCAGCTACCAAATCTGACCTCAGAAGACTACAGAGGGTAGTCCGGACTGCTGAGCGAATCATTGGTACAACCCTCCCTTCTCTCCAAGAACTGTACTTATACAGAGTGAGCAAAAGGGCTGGCAAAATCACTCTGGACCCCCCACATCCAGCACACTCCCTCTTTGAACTGCTGCCATCTGGTCGACGCTACAGTGCACTGAGCACCAGAACGGCCAGACACAGGAACAGTTTACATACATATAGGCCTATTCACCCTGTAGATTTTGAGGATGCTGTCTAGGCTTAAAATAGCTGAAGTAGGCCTATATATTTTAAAGCTTTAAGAAGCCCTGTAATAAAGGTAATCTACATGATTCTTGTGGTGTATTTCTAAAAGCGAAAAGTGAGGTTTTGACTGCTGAAAATGAATCATTCATATCAGATTTATAAAACTGGATCAATTGATTCATTAAAAAGATCTGAATAAAAAGAATCAATTGAACCGAACATCACTTCGGCATGATTTACAGTGTCGGGGGTAACACATTATGTAATCAGATTACTTTTTTTCATGTAACTAGTAAACTCATGCATTTCTTTTTAATTTACAAAGAAATATCTGAGTTACTTTTTCAAAAAGTAACTTATTGAAATGTATTGACTGATTTATTGACTGACAGCTCTCCTGTACCCATGTTGAGAGAAATCAGGAGTAAGTGCAGAGGTGTTGTGTGCGTTTTTTAAATTATTTTTATTGCTGAAGAACTTTCTTCTCCTGCATTCTATTTTTCATGCAATCCAGAATGGCAGCACAGTTGAAAGGTTTGTTTGAGATGAGCAGCCTCCACTAAACAGACGTGAATTTACATTTCCTTCAGCCTGAGGCTTATTCTTTTCACTTTTGGTGTGAAAGGGCTTTTATATTTGCCAAAAATATAACTTTTTTTACATTGAAAACAATCAAGCAAACGCAGGTTAAACATTTCCTGCACAACATTGTGTATATACATTTAACAACATGTGAATATTAATAAACTATAACAAAAGTCATGCATTAATATTCTATTTAAATGTGTTAAATATTTAAGTAGAAATTTAAATAGAAATATGTCAAATATGAAATATTGTTTAATATTTAAATATTCTATTTACATATCCATATACTGTGGTACTATACCCAAAGTTAAACTCTTAAGCTCTACGATCCTGTATATGGAATAATTTCACTATGCCTGTCTTTGTGTAGAAACCTCAAAAACGGTTGTTTAAAATGAGCATTTAATTCAGGCATAAGCTTAAGCTAATATCTTGCCCTCCTCACTGACCTGAAACACAACACCCTCACGGTTATCTCTCACTGTCACCTGATCCTTCATTACACAGTCAAAGCACATCAGTCAAAATGAATAATATCAGTAAACACGTTATTAAAACAAATAAATGAAATGACAGGTATGAACTGTAAGAAACTGGGACTTAGCTAGATTCACTTTTTGGATATATAGCATGAGAATACTCACCCTCAAAATATCGATGTAACCCAAAACTTCTCCCTCTTGCTGTTGGGAGTGACAGCTTACTGCCTCACAATGCGATTAACATCGTTCACAGTAATCCGGGGAAGCTCTTTCAAAAAGCGAGTGTAAAATATCCACTTCTCCTGCGATGACTCCACAGTTAATGCCAATAGAAAAAATGGCTTCCTGTGCTGCACCACATATAAATGAGCTGGCAAAATGGAGTAGTGATTGTGCATAAAGCCCATTCTCACAAAGATACGTTCCGTGCTCTTCTTCCAAGTTTGTTCTGTCAAGACCAGTCTCCACGAGAACACAAGTCGTTCTTTGAGTTCTTGGAATTGAGAAGCAGCTCATGTTTACACGGCAATGTTTTAAAAGAACACATGGAACACAAAACGCTGTGTGAACTGCCGTTCGGCTTCAACTTAGAATATACCGCACAAGTCATATAGATGACTTTTACAACACCGTTATGGTATTTTTACTTCAATAGTGTAACGGAAACAGGTCAATTTAGCTCAAAGGGAATCATTTAAGATTTTAAAGGGAACTCCACCAATAATATGTAAGGGAATTTGGACAGAATCACTGTTTTACGGCTGATCACGGAGACGGCCAGCGATTCAGTGAACGAGCCGTATGACATCAATTCTGCAATGGATATTTATATCCAAAATATAGTGAAAACACTGGTAATTAGCACAGTAACAAGATTGGCAGTTTAAGACATTAACTTGTGAGCACAAAACACAAGATACTTCTCTTTTCAATATAAATAAGGCTTTATTGGATAAATCTAAGACATAAACTAAGCTAACACATGAACACACGCATTCACACAAGTTGCAGAAAGAGAGAAAGTGAGGAAATAATTTGTTTAAGAGAATGAAAATGTGAAATCCCAAGTTTACAGCAATATGTAATATATATCAATCACTTAATTAACCCGCGCATTGAGTTCCTCAATTAGGTTAAAATTTATATTAAATGCACCAGTTCAGCTAGGATCTGGAGGTACTTGCGTTCCTGTGTGCGGGGTTCCCTTCCTTGTCTGGTTGCCGAAAGAGGTTTCCCGCTTTTCTGATTGGCTGGAGGTTCAGTCTTGGGAAGCCAGTGGTTGGGCGTTGGCTGACGCCGCGGAGCTGTGGTCTGGTTAAAGTTTTAGACGGCACTCTTTCTGGCTTCCATTCAGCTTTAGAATTACTGGCGGATATTAGGTGTGGTGAGTCAATCCTAATATCAGACCTTTGACCCTTGCAGGGTGTCTAGGTGTTTCACCTACTAAGGAAAGAGAGGAAGGAATCAGGATAGGTAAAAGAAGAACAAACAAACCTAAGCTGCTGTGGATTTTCCTAGCATGGCTTACAACTACTGTTGAGCTAGGATGTCGTGTGCAGCTAGTGTGTCATGTACCTTAAATTAGTGTCAGGTGTTCTACCTATTGTGAGGATGGCTGCATATTTCTTCATGGTGGGCATATGTAACTTTATGTTACGCTAAAATTTGGATATTCTACTTGTGGGAAGAAAATGTTAGTTGAATGTGTTATCAGTAGATGTGGTTACCTCTGGGTGTAGGTAATGTTGTGTATGTGTGGTCAGATCTGTTTCAGTCTGTGTTGTCTCCCCCCTTTTCTTGTATGTCAGTGAAGACGGGCTCTCTGCATCCTTGGCTTGGATGAGGGCGTGTCCATGATCTAATGGGGGTCAGTCCAGCAAGGCAGGAAGTTCTTTAGCAGACAGTCAGAGCTAGTTTGGCATGGCTGTGTGAAGCTGGGGTGCAAACTTTGTCTCCTATGTTGCATTTCTCTTGTGATGCCTTCTGGTTGTGGCAGACTTTCTGACCTTCTGTGCTTGGGTGGTTGCTGTTGCACAGACAGGAATGTGGTTCTTGGAGTTGATTTGACAGTTTGTTATTGAGCGATGGGTGACTGAGGTGATGTTCTTTGGTACCTCAGAGTTTCATCAACAGTTGGCCGTGAGAGACTTGCTCGTTCTGGGTGGTTGTTGAACAGGTGCTTGTCATCTCTGATGTGGTGTACCAGGTGATCACCGGCCTTCCGTTCTGTCGCTGGTCACAGCGAGCATGACTCAACTTTGTGGTCATCCATGTTCAGCTTTTCTTGAAGGAACTCTTTCATTTGTCTCATGACTTGTTCCATGTCGTCTGAGGATAAGCTGTCTTGCTCTTCTGCATACTCAGCACTGTGCATGTCTGAGTGGTGCTGAGGTGGGTTTTGTTGTCGCTTACTCAGACGAGTTGCTCTTGGATGAGTCAGGCGATTACCTTTGGATGTCTGGTTAGGTTTCCAGTTGTTCCTATCTTTTGGGTTTCTTGAGAAGCGTGGCTGTTCCCATGGATTTTTCCAGCGGCTGGGCTGAAAGCTGTCGTGGACATGGGGGTCACGTTCTCTGTGCTCTTGATGGAAGACTCTGGTGTCGTGATGCCACTGGGTGTCGTCCAGTGCAAGGCTTGAGTCTTTGGTTACAGAGTTCAAGAGTGTGGATGTTTTGTTACCTTTCTTTGAGGCCATCTTCTGCTTGTTGTAGGCCTTCTGTGTTAGGTCACGCAACTGTTGGATGGTCATGGAGCGTGGACAGGCCATGACGCCTAGATGATGGCTGACTCCAGGGTGCAGGTTTCTTAGGAAGAGGCTTTTGAAGTTCACATCCTCTTCGAGGTCAGGTTCGTTGTGTGCACCAAAGTAGGCTTGTCGGAGTCGGTTGTAGTAAGCTTGTGGAACCTCTTGTCGACCTTGCTTGATCTCCAAAGCAGTTAACAGTCCAAGTTCAGACTCAGGGTCTGTAAACTCTTTAATAAGGACCTCACGAAGTAGCTGGTAGCTTGACTTTGTTTGACTGGGCTGTCGATCTAGGAAGTTTCGTACCTCAGGACTTGATGTGGCTCTTAGGAGGTATAACCTGTCTCTGTCAGTCACACGAGGTCTCATTTCCAGATAAAACTCGATATCTTGCAGGTAGGCCTGGATGTCGTGGCCCTCTGCAGAGTTTGGGTTGAAACTGCTGATGTTTTTAGACAGCTTGTTGAGGTCTTTGATGGTCATCCCATGTGCAGCTCCAAGGTCTGCTTGGATGGGAGGTATTCTTTCGTTGGCAGGAAAGGCTTGTGTGGCGAAGGCCGGTGAGGTTTTGGGTTGTGGCCCTTCGCGCCTTTCGTCATATGCCGGTTCTTGGATATGGGACTCTGCTCTGCTCAGCAGTGGTGAGGCTGAGTGATGCTTCTCTTTTCTTGGCTCTTGTTTCGGCTCATAAGCATCTTTGAGTTCTTTTCTGACCATGTAGAGCTCATCGTTGGTATCGTCTAGTTGTTGGGTCAGATTGTCCATTTCAGTTCTATACCTTTCAAGGTGGTCTTTCAGGGTACTGATTTCAACATTCTTGTCTCTGATGTGATTCTTGGCTTTCTCTATTAGCTGTTCGGCATACTGGAGTCTGTTTACTAGGTCTTTCTGGACAGCCTTTGAATGTTGCTGGTTGAGCTGAGCTGCTGCCAGGGCTGCTTGGAGCTTTTTAACTTGTTCCGTTGTTTCCTGCTCCCTCTCGTTGGGTGCTTTGAGTTGATCTTGAACTTTCACTTCCAGCTTGTCTATGCGGCGTTGAGCACGTGTCAGCTCCTCTTGAAGGTGGGTGATGTGCTTGTCGCTTAGTTTCAGCTGGGTTGTGAAGGCGTAGCTTAGGGAGCTGGTGATTTTGACTAGCTCCTCGTGGTTGTTGTTCTGGCTTGAATCTTGTGTCAGGAATCTTCTCAGGATTAGGATTATTATTAAAAATAATAACAGTTCAAATGTCTTGGGGGTGAGGCTGTCTGTCATGCCTCTCAGCCAAGTGTTCACATCTTTCCCATGGGCAATGGGGTCTGCAGTCTGTGGCATGTTGGCACGCTGGGGCCGCAATAGCAACCCTCTTTCTTCAAACTCATATCATTGCGTTTACCTACCAAGTGAAAAAAGTGTTTGGAATGACATGAAGGTGAATAAATGATGACAAAGTGTTAATTTTATGGTGAACAATCCCTTCAAACATGAAGGGAATTTTGAGGTTCTTCCATGTTTCTGTCTCTCAGGGTGGGGCTGAACGAAATAAGATGTGTCTGGTGCCATAACTTCATGAGCTTGTTATTCAGTACCTGTGTTGAATATCACGTACAACTGTTTGACGCCTGATGTTGTTGGAAGGGCAGAGCTCATCTGGCACAGCAATATTATGACATTTCCATAGAATAATGTGTATTTTTGTCATATGATAAATACTAGGCATGTACTGTACTGTGCGTTCACACACAAGCCGGTGTGTGATGAGAACATAAGTGTGCAATTTACTGCCACCTCACTTAGCCTGTGGCTCACACATCTGGAATGGATCAGGTGAGAAGGTTGAAGAAAAATTAAGAAGCACAGCAAAATATTTAAATTGAGCCAGTTGATAGGATGTGTGAACTATGCACGCTCCTACTGCAGGAATGCAGATTGTGAGAGCATCTGGTGCAGAGCCTTGATTTCAAGCAGACGTAGTATAAGTGGGATGCACAAAGAAAAGCCATGCTCACAGGCCATCATTCAGTCATCATTCATATCATAAAGCTCCACCACCAAGAGGCCTTTTCATCATATGGAGTGTTTGTCATTGCAGTGTTTTTAATTTTGTGCTCATTTCGACACACTGGCAGCCTGCAGCTCTAGGGCAATTGTGTGTGTGTGGAAAGCACAAGGGCTTTGGTGTGTTTTAGTTGAACAATTAGGAGAACAAAAACATACAGTTCGGTTTGTTTATAGGTTCACAAGAGAACTGTATTTGATGTAATAATGAGACAGCAGGTCCATATGGGTGCCTGCAAACTTCATCTTGCCACTTCATCAACCTGCACAAAAATGAAAATCCTCAGAAATTCCTTGAGGCATATAAGATGTATGGCTGGTGTGTGGAAATTTCCCAATTAAAATGTAATGCATTAGGACAGATGTACGGCATGGAAGTGTTTGTAGATATCAAATCGGAACCAAATTGTCATTCCTTTTGATATACTATAGACTACTATTCAAAAGTTTGGGGACAGTAAAATGTTTTAATATTTTTGAAAGTAGTAATATTTTATTAAAAATACAATAAAAACACTAACATCGGAGAGGCAGTATTAACATTAAGTGGCATAGCATCTGACAAACGGAAACAATTGGCACATGCCACTATGCTCAGTGGCACATCCGGCACATGTGTCAGTGAAGGTTGGCATGTGCCACTGACACTTATTGTGACGTGCCAGTGGATTGTGTTAGTGTCACTGACATTGTCGCAGAACATGTCACCGTATGTTGCAGCAGTGACACTGCTGCTGTCAGCCGGAGTATTACGTAGACTGTGTAACACACGCTCTTAAAGGGGTCATATGATGCGATTTCAATTTTTCCTTTCTCTTCGGAGTGTTACAAGCTCGATATCCGCTTTGTCATGCCGTAAAGTTGCAAAGACTACGCTGAGGGAATACATCAACTTAGTGCTGTGGATCGCCGGATCGGCTTTCACCGTGGACGAAGCAGAGTCCAGCCCGGGGTCGTCACATGTGGTTGCCGCTCCATCGTCGGATCCGCCGTCCGCGCCGTTGTCAACCCTGCCGCCTCTGCTCACTCTAGCCCGGCCTCAGCTCACACTAAGCCGTGGCTCACGCTAGGCCGCCGTATTTTTCGTTGTGAAAGCGAAACTACTTTGTTTGGTCTTCCAAAAGAGGACACGACTACTGGCATCAACAATATGGTGAGGGGCGTAAGATTTCCGTCACACGCTTGAGGTATTCGGCCAATCACAACACACTGGATAGCTGGCCAATCACAGCACACCTCGCTTTTCAGACCGATGAGCTTTGTAAAATAGAGTAGAAACAATAATGTACAGTATGTAAAAAATAATGTGTTTTTTTTACTTTAAACCGCATAAACATATTTCACTACACCAAATAAATGTTCTTTTTAGCAGCATCGTATGACCCCTTTAACAGCAGAACGATATTTATTTGATGATACATTTCGGTTTCTGTCAAGCATATTAATTACACCGCGGAGTTAATATGTATAACAACTTAGGCTTCTTCATACCAATGATAGATTAATTCCGTGTGTTTCCTAGAATGGTTAGCAAACACTGTGTCTACACTAGATGCGATCATTGACACATCACGTCGTGCCACAACAGCTAGAAGCTGTCCACACTGGACGTGACAAAGTGAGTGTTGCAAATACCTGCATCTAGTGTGAATAGAATCACTGATTATAATTGGTTCTATTGTCTTTTGCCGTGTCGTGTCCCGCCATGCCGCACCACGCCACTCGCATCCGATGTAGACACGGAGTAGGTCAGTTAAAATTTGCATCAGACAGAAAGATACATTCACACACAATTATTTTTTGATAACTTACCTTATTATTCTTGTATAGACGTAATCAATCTTTGTCCAGTGGTAAAAATGCAAGTGGTCTCTCTGTTTCTTTTCCCAGCTTCAGCAAAGTCAGTGCCAATTCACCTGAGCCAAACGATGTCAGCACAAATTCAAAACGTTGCTTGTTGCTCATGCTCTAACCTTCCTTATTTCTTCTTCTGTTGTTTTGTTGCATTTTAACAGCATATTAGTGCACTGCTGCCTCTCACTGGTGTATTAAATGTAGGGCGACTACATGACTCCACCATTTTGACATTAGCAGGTTGAAAGGCTTTGTGCAAAGCAGAAACATTCACTTTGCATATTTCCACTTCCTGACACAAAAAAATTAAGATTTTTGTAATGAGGTGATAAAAAGAGAAGGTAGAAAATCTTCTGGTAATTTCCTTTCTTTTGATTGGCATTAAAGTGGGATCTGACATCGCTAACCAGAAGGTGGCTCAATAAACACACCTTTCAAATAAAGTCTTTACACTATCTGTAACAGGTATTCCAAATGTCATTTATTTAACAAGTCTGAAGGAATCCAGACATTTTGTGGTTTGGGTTTGTGACACCCCTCCTCATGTAAATGTGATGTTTAAGTCTGTAAACAGTCTAATTCTCAGTTGCACACTCATGATACAAACTGCTGTATGATTTATGGCTGTTGTTAAAGGAAATGCTTAATTTAATTTATATATATATATATATTTTTTGTTTTTGTTTTGTTTTTGGGTAAAGACCTGCATTTTGGCTATGGTCCCTGTATTTGACTAAAACCAGTCCTGATTGAGTTTAGGCCTATTTCTCAAGTATTTTAAACATTAGGCCGTGGAGAATCAGTATGAATGTATTTGATGTGGTTCTAATATTGCGTCATCATTTTTTCAGGTGTGTTTTCTAGTTTTTTTTTTTTTATTATTATTCAAAGAGCTGGATTTTGTTGAACTTCACAGAAATGAGCTTTGGAAGCAGCATGAATTTTGTTTGACTTAAGTGAACTAAGTTAACTGAATCTTAAATTTTTTTTCCATTTGGCAAAACAAATGAAACCAAGGAAATGTTTATTTAAAAGTGCTGAAAGTGTTTATTTGAAAGTTTGAGAATGTTTATTTGAACAGTGAGGAAGTGTTGAACTTGCCCTTTCCATTTCTAAATTGTTTTATTGGTTGCATTTTATTAGTCCTGTTTCTTTGCTAATGCAATGTTAATTTCATTTATTGAACTTTGGGGGATTACTGTTTTTACCGACTGTACCCAGTTTTGACGAATGTTACCCATTAGTAAAGCATCGATCTATTTTAGATAAAATTATTCCACTTTTTATTGATTCCATCTGTAATTTGGTATGTAGCATATATTCTGGCAGGATATTGTGAGCATTAGCAATATGCTGATATTTGATTGTATCAGTAAATTCCTTGTCTTCAATTGCTTCGGATAAAAGGTAAGAGCTAAACAGACAATGTTTCCACACAAATGAAAGAATATGAGCTAACTTTGTGTACATTAAAAAGTGTTTTGCTAGCATTTACAAAATGTCAATTTTAGGATAGATCTGGTGCCATGACCCAGAGGGCTTGGATTAAAACACATATTAATTTTGTCAAATTAAATTTAAATCATGCAATCTTTTAGATGTTTTTGTCTATTCATACTACTTTAAAGCTCATAAGAAATTATTTTATATATATTTATACAATAAACCAACAAAACTGGTATAATAAGACTGTCAGGTGCAACACTTGCTCACCATCTGCCCCAGTGAAATCAGGAGACAAGGCTGACAAACTTGTTACTTTTTTTTTCTTGATCTCACTTTAACATGTTGAAAGGTATATTTATGGAGCAAGACTGTAAGAGTTGTTTCAGATGGTTTCAATTCATCAGCTGGAGCATACATCTGTTCCTGCTTCAGACAGTAAAAAAAAAAAAGCTTAACTTACATAAAATGTTTATTTTGGATTATGTTTGCAACAGCCTCTCCAGTCCTAACAAGTTGTCAGATATGTCCGATAACCAGATGTATTTGTGTATTTGCAGATGCTGAAATCTGTAATGTGAGCAAAGCACTTCATCTGCTATTGACTGGCGTCAAGTATATTGATCAAGCTTATGCCTTCTTTTTATAGTTCATTATATTGTTATTTCAATTGTTTGAACATCAAAATGACAAGATTTCCATTGTGATAAATAGTTAATCAATTAAAAGTTAATCAGTGAAGCAGGCAGGTAGAGTTCAGTGTTAAAGCTATATTATTTTTTAGTAACAAAACAAACTTTGAACAAATACCAAAGACCTGAAGTAACTCTTTGTGAGAAGGTAATGTCGAAAGCACAAAATAAAGACATATCGACCAGTATGATCTATCTACAGGTATTTCTATCAGTATTTGTTCAGCATTGCTGGCACACAATGAAACGTTGTTTAAACTATTCTTTCTGTATCAGCAGTGTGATCTTCTAACTGGATTTGATCTATATTTTATACATACCAAGAGCTCCAAAAACAACCAGAGCCGTCTAAAATGTCTCAAAAAACAACAGCAGATGAAAGACTCAGAGTTGCCAGTCAAAGGCCATAATGTAAATTAAATTTCTGAGGTAAATTACAGGTAAGTTTACAGTGCTGAATTTTTGACTGAAAGCAAAGAAAAAATAAGCTGAGGTGCAAAACTAGACAAATTCATGCAACCACATGCTCAAAGAGCTAAAGCAGAATGTTTCTAGCAATCACTTTCATTTTATGCCAATAAACTCATTAGCCTCGTAATGTAAAAAGCACAAGAGTTGATACTGGCAGGACAGAGATGGGACAGAGTGAAAAAGACGACATTTCCATTGATTAACACCTTTAACAGCTCCAAAACATCTGTGGAGAGGTATTAAGTAAAAATAATAACAATAAATTCATAATAATATTAAAAATATATATGATTAGTCAGAATCTGTGTATCTGACCGAAGACAGGAACAGAGAAAGTAAAAGCTAATGATTGAACTACAGTCAGTCTCTGAAAGAGATGAAGATGGCCTGGAGATTTTTCAAAGCTTTGCAGAAGTGTTTTCTGTGGATGCCTAAACATGACATCCAGTTGTTCTAGTCCCACTTATAAAAGATGCAAATATTGCATATTTGTACTTCAATACACATTCAAGATGTGTAAAAACTTGTAAAAACTTAATGAAAGAAAAGGTCACCAAGGTTGCATTTATTTGATTGAAAATACAGTAAAAACAGTAATATTGTGAAACATTATTACAGTTTAAAATAAATGTGCTTAAATGTGCTTAATATTTTTATGGAAACCACAATACACTTTTTCAGGATTCTTTGCGGAATAGAAAGCTCAAAACAACACCATTTATTTAAAATAGATATGTTTCATAACATAAATGTCTTTACTGTCACTTGTATTCATCACCAGAGAGAGGTCTAATCGTTTCACTGGAAGATCAACTTGTGATATTTTGATTAAAACTGGTAAGTTTTATTTTAAATACAAAAATTAAAAAACACAGGGTCAATTTTCATTTTATGCCAACTTTAACTTTTACTATTTTGGTAAATTAAATCAAAGAATACCCTATAGGACTATAGAATATAGGGCTTCTATAGGGCTATAGAATAAACTATCCAGCGAGAAGTCTCGTGACCGGCAGCCCTTTAGAGTGGAGCCCTTTGTAAATGTGCGTGGAGTCATTTCACAAAACCATCTGAAACAACTCTTACAGTCTTGCTCCATAAATATACCTTTCAACATGTTAATGTGAGATCAAGAAAAAAAAGCAATAAGAAGGAGATGTAACAAGTTTGTCAGCCTTGTCTCCTGATTTCACTGGGGCAGATGGTGAGCAAGTGTTGCACCTGACAGTCTTATTATACCAGTTTTGTTTGTTTATTGTATAAATATATATAAAATAATTTCTTATGAGCTTTAAAGTAGTATGAATAGACAAAAACATCTAAAAGATTGCATGATTTAACTTTAATTTGACAAAATTAATATGTGTTTTAATCCAAGCCCTCTGGGTCATGGCACCAGATCCATCCTAAAAATTGACATTTTGTAAGTGCTAGCAAAACACTTTTTAATGTACACAAAGTTAGGTCATATTCTTTCAGTGTGTGGAAACATTGTCTGTTTAGCTCTTACCTTTTGTCCGAAGCAATTGAAGACAAGGAATTTACTGATACAATCAAATATCAGCATATTGCTAATGCTCACAATATTCTGCCAGAATATATGCTACATACCAAATTACAGATGGAATCAATAAAACGTGGAATAATTTGATCTAAAATGGATTGATGCTTTACTAATGGGTAACATTCATCAAAACTGGGTACAGTCGGTAAAGACAGTAATCCCCCAAAGTTCAATAAATGAAATTAACGTTTAGGGAACTGTTGGGAAAAAACATTTGATGTGTAACATTATATTAGATCCGAGCATTAAAGTATGTCTTAACTCTTTCCCCACCAAACACGGAATTTTCCGGGTTTCATGAGACTACGCTTCCCTGCCAAACATACACTATTACGCATCTCCTGAATGAGTCGCAGAAACGAGCGATCTCGTATGAATGCATATGCATATGAAAAACAATGCGATCATCAACAATAAACAGCATATAAATGAAAACTGCCTAATGTTACCGAGTGAAATGTCGATCCAGGTGGCAAAGGACTGTGAAGCTTTGGGGCTGTTGATGGAAGCGATCTAGGCCTACTGCATTTTTGCTTTGATCATCCTACTGAATATGATCCACATGTCGTATTTGATAAAAACTTGATTTTCTCAGCTTTTTGCTAAAAATGTTGCTTTTAAAATGTTTTTTTATAAAACTTACCGACATTCAAAGTGTTGATAAAAAAAAGAATGCTTGAAGCTAGAATACAATTTTGTTTGTTTGTTTGTTTAAAAGTAGAGGCTCTGTTCTTTATTTTGATGCAGGCCTATTGCATGTTCAGATAAACAACATTTTTGGGTGCAATGAAATTTGAGTGAAAATCATCAAAAATGCTGGTGGTGGCAGGCAACTTTTTTCAAAAACGCTGGCGGGGAAAGAGTTAATATATAGGACATCTGTCTCATTAATGTTAAAGGGCAGCTATTATGCCCCTTTTTACAAGATGTAATATTGGTCTTGGGTGTCCCCAGAATGTGTCTGTTAAATTTCAGCTCAAAATATCCCAGAGATCATTTATTATAACATGCTGAAAATGTCATTTTTGCGGCGTCTAAAAAAAGAGCTGTTTTGGTGTGTATCACTTTAAAAGCAAATGAGCTGCACATTCCCACCCAGTCTTCAGAAGAGGGCGTGGCATACAAAGCCACTAGAAGGCAAGCCTGCAACCTTTAGCCAAAAAAGCGTAACGGCTATTGCTAACGCTTTCGCTCTGGCAGTACGTGGGAAAGGAGACCAGAGGCCATTTTTTTTGAATGGATGTCAATGGAGGAGTAGTCTCGCGTAGCCAGACCTTCAGACTGACAGCAGAAGGTCTGGGAACCTTGGCAAGCTTTGAATAGCAAGGACCGCCCAAGAGGCCATATGACTGGCAGATAAAGCACCCAATCACATTTCGGTTTGTGCCACGTCATGCTTAGGGGCGTGGAAATGTACTACATATCCCATCATTCTTTGCACGATTTGCACACTGCACTGATTGCACACAGCTGTTTCTAATCACCTCACTCACTATATAACACCCACTCTAACCACCTTTCTCTGCTGAGTATTGTTTAGCCTGTACCCCTTTCCGAGTCTCTGTGTTTTCCTTGTTTTGCCTTGCCTGTTTCTGCGGTATCTGATCTTTGCCTGTTTTCCTGTTTTTTTCCCTCTCGGCTCTCACCCCTGTGATTCTGTCTGCCGATCGGTGACCTACGCTAGCCCTAGGACTATTCTTGTGTTTTGCCCGCCATATACCTGTTTGCCATTGTTTGACCCTGCCTGTTTACCACGTCTCTCTAATAAAAGCTTGCAGATGGATCCACACGTCTCACGTCTCGTCAGCCCCGTTACAATTACGCTGAATAAACAGCATTTTAGAGGAAACAGATTATCATTGACTGAATCGACAGCCTATCGGCTAATCTTCATGTTTTACACTAAACAATACTTTTGGATTGAAATATTTATCCAAATAGTTTACACCAAAAAAATGCAGTTTTATAAGTCACTGACATTTTGCGACAGGTGGGATTCAGCTTACAGCACTTCTCATTCATTCCTATGGTATCCGTAAACGGCGATTGAGTGTCGCACAACTCTGACTAAAATTCAATGACGTCAAGGTTATAATGTGATTGGTTATTAAGGCACACGTGATCCAAATTGACCATTATGTTTTCTCCAATAGTAAGTAATACAGACCCTCTCATCTCCGAATAGTAAGACAATTTCTGGTGGCGTATACATCTCTGCATTGCATATCTACAGCAAAAAACAGCCGGTAGCAAAATGACTGAGAGCGAGAGAACTGGTGTTCAGCCGTACATGTACACAGAGACAAATATGAGAATGAACCAGGACATCTCTGAATGGTTATTTGATACATTTATGTACATTTAGAGTGTTCACAACCCATTTGCAACGACGAATGAGCAACACACACAAATACATCTATAAAGTTTGCTATGTGTTTTAACGAAACGACACACGCACACAAAATACGGTTAAAACATTAGCTAAGCACTATAATGACATGACATTAATGTGAGGGATACTGTCGTGTCATATTCAAATATTACTTCTCGTACCGGTGCTTATGTGGCAAATGTGAGAGGATGCCTACAGAACCAGAGAATGTATGCTGCATTTAGTGTTTTTAATTTCTTGTCTTTACAGATAACATACACAATTTTTCAAGACAATTACCTTTTACACTGTTCTTTACAAACGTGTGGTTATACAATATATAAACAAGGTTAAAAGTAGATGACAGACATTTGGTTTCTAAGACAACAATAGCTTTAGCTGGATTTGTTGTGGAACTGGCTAACGGGCACATCGACTGAAATGGCGATTTACTCAAAAATCATAAAGAATAAACAGCGTGACACTTACTTCTTCTGGGAATGAAGCTGGATCACGAACAGCTGGTTCGGATCCATCCTTGATGAACAACTTTTTAGCAAAGCCTGCCTTGTATTGCCCCTCATTCACAAAGCAGTCTGTAGTGAAATGATTTGCGCAGACATAAACGAAGTTTGGTACATTTTGAGGTGCATTACCTTCAAAAATAAAAGTAATCCACTGCGTCTTCAGTGGCTCCGATGTTGGGAGAAAATTAAAACTTTTATGCTCAGTCTGCTGAGTCATTTGTGGAATGGAATGGAAACCATGATAAATTGGGTTGCATGATTACAGAAAGGCTTTTCTCAGTAGATTTTGAATGACTTTTGAACAGTAAGACAAAAAAAGGATCATTTACAATAAAAACGTCAGTCTTCTGTACTACTGAACTTGCTAAACTTGAACTCATCCACAGGTTGTGTGATACACAACTTTAGATTCATGGTTTTGATTAAGTTTTAGAATAAAACATGTTTTGTTAAATATACATTTCATATAAAATTTTTCATAACAATAAACTTAAACCTCTCTCTCTATATATTATCTACATCCTTAGCATTACTAAGCAGTTCCCTTGGATTCCCGCACTTCAGCATTAGATGATGGCCATGTTCTTTTAGGGAGGGGATTAACATTTCTGCAAATGCTGCAGACCCCCAGTGAGTGACCCATTCGATGGCAGACAATGTATGAGCTGTGGAGGGATTAGGGTGTTTATACCACCCTGCCTTTCAGACTGTGTGCTGAAATGGCGAATCAGTCAAGATGGAATGTTGCCCAGCCATAAGAGAGCTGTAGGATCAGGTCAAACTCCTGGTGCCAGGCTGTATCACGTTCAGCAGCCTCAAAGGCCATTTTGGTTTGATTTCAAAGCCGATTTGATTTGACTTTCAGACAGCACGTCTCTCATATACACTTTTCACTTGCCATTATTGGTTTCTTGGTTTGAAAAGAGAGGAGGGTGGATGGGCTTTTATTTCCTTTATATATTTAAATGGTACTATTGTAATGCAATAAAAAAGTTGATAAACCCAAAGTATACATATAAACCAGATTTCTTGGTAAATGTAAATGCATAAATGTATGAAAACTGAGTAAATTAAAAATTTACTGCATTTTTTTTATCATCATAGTGGTTTGTTTGCTCGGATGTATTGCAATGATGAAACAATGTCATATGGAGATGACGAGAAAAAGAAAACCAAACAAATTAATGCCTGCTATAATATAAATTAGTCCGTCTTTCATCAGTAACACATGTACAAAGAGTATGTGCCAATGACTACCATATGAAGAAAACGATAAAGGCACAACTTCAGAAAGCACATTGTCGATGCACTTAGGAGCCCAAAGAAGTGTCACTTCACAATTTGTGCAAGTTCTGCAGTGAAACATAATAGATTGATGAGAAGAGTTTTACAAGAACAAAAGAAGAGTTTAGAGGTGAAGACAGAAGGCAATCACGCACAGCACAAAATATCCTTGTGAAAAGACAGAAAGGATGGTACTATTTTGACATTAATGACAGCAAATAGAGTATTTATCAGTTCACCCAAACATTTGAATCTTTTCCAAGGCCGTAACCATGTCCGTTATGTAAAAAA
>NW_015505407.1:548623-588641 GCF_001515645.1 Sinocyclocheilus grahami
CAAAGGAGGGAGGAGCCAGGGAGGAGACAGGAGGGGCCCAGAGCAGGAAGAGCCAAGCAGGACCCAGGCCACAGCCATGATGGCGACCCACAGTGGAGCCGACGGAGGGAGGAATGACCGCCGACTTCAGGGGGCCGACCAACGGCGGCGGAGCCGGTGGTGGAGGAGCCCGAGGTGGAGATGGAGAGCCAACGAGCCAGGGGGATGCAGAGGATCCAGGGGGAAGGATAACGAGGGACAAAATAGACACAGCTGGAATCAAATGAACACAATTAAGACGAGGAGAAACTGGGTCATGGGGAGCAAAACACACAGACCGTCCAGAACCCTGACATATCGCCCCCCTCCCGGAAGGTGCGTCCGTAGAACAATGGGGGATGGGTGGGAACTAAGGAGGAGGCTTAGGAGGAGGACAGACACCCGGGAGAGGGCCGACAGACAGAGACCAGGGAGGTGACAAAGGAGGGAGGAGCCAGGGAGGAGACAGGAGGGGCCCAGAGCAGGAAGAGCCAAGCAGGACCCAGGCCACAGCCATGATGGCGACCCACAGTGGAGCCGACGGAGGGAGGAATGACCGCCGACTTCAGGGGGCCGACCAACGGCGGCGGAGCCGGTGGTGGAGGAGCCCGAGGTGGAGATGGAGAGCCAACGAGCCAGGGGGATGCAGAGGATCCAGGGGGCCAGGGTGGAGCCGAGGGCTCTGGCGACCAAGGTGGAGATCCAGAGATCCGCGGCAGAGCCGGAGCGACTGAGGACCAAGGTGGAGCTGGCAGGAGGAAGGAGCCCAATGGAGCCGGTGGGACGGAGCAATGAGGTGCAGCCAGAGGTGCGGAGTCCTGAGGCGATGGCAGGTCGACACCCGACCATGGCGGAGTCGGTGGGACAAGGGAACTGGTGGATTGACAGGTGACGGTGGAGGTGAGGGAGCTAGGAGCCGAGGTGGAGCCGCTGGGTCTACGGGCCAAGGCGGAGTCCGGGCCTCGGAGGCTGGAGGCAGGGGGTGAGGGATGCTCCAGCCACAGCGACGATGGAGGATGGCAGACCCATGGGGCTCGCACCGTATTGATGTTGGGCTGAGGGCAAGCAGAAGGGCTGCCAGACGACAGCGGTGGAGGAGGCAGGAGCGGGCGGGTGGGCAGGCATTCGTGAGCCTCCGGGCTCTCAGGGCTGCCCTCGGGGATCAGAGCCCACTCCTGGCTGGACTGGGAAACGGGAGCCCCCTCAGGGCTGGACGGGACCAGCGGGTACGAAAGAGAGAGGAGAGGGGGCAAGTTGACCTCCAGATCTGTTTCCCAGTCTATCAAGTCCAGCAGTCCCAGCTGTATAATTAGCTCACCCTCAGATGCGGTGCAGTGGGCGGAGCTCCACTCCGTGTTCTCACCATCCACGGCTTATTCCCACCTATTGCAGGCTCTCGCACCTGGTCTGACTGGTTGAGCTCTGCTTCCTGGGCAATCCTCAGCTCAGTCGCTCGGCAACGCGCTGGCTCGTTGATCGCGGCGGGAATTGGCTCTCCGTCATTGGTGGGCTCGGGCTTTAGCTCCGCACAGCGGGGAGATGGTGGGCAGGGCTCTGGGTCTGGAGTGGATCTGGCGAGATCATCCTCGGGAGTGACGGTGAAAGGCGATCCATTTCTCGGCAGAATCCACTCCACAATCGCAGCGAAATCGAGCGAGCACTCCACCTGTTCCAGCAGGAGGAGGAGCAATTCCGGGTGGACGAGGGGATCCATAGGGACAACGGGAAACAAAACACTGAGCGAAAACGGGAAACAAAAATGGAGGGTAGACACACGGAGGTTACTGTTTTTGGTCGGATCTTCTGTCACAATTCACTGGATCCACGGGCACAAGGAAACGAAGAAACGTAGAGATTTTTCAGAACGAGAGTCTTTTAATGATTCAAATAGGAGACACTGAGCACAAGGATGACGTTCACAACAAGTAGATCTGGCAAACTAAACTGAACAGACTGGGGTTTATAAGCACAGGATAACGAGGGACAAAATAGATTGTTGGAGTCAAATTAACACAATTAACACGAGGAGAAACTGGGTCATGGGGAGAAAAACACACAGACAGTCCAGAAGCCTGACAATTATAGGGTATGTATTTCAAATAAATGCTGTTTTTAACTTTTTCATCAAAAAAAAATTACACAAAAATATTAAGCAGCATAATGGTTTCATTAATAAAAATGAATACAATTTCATTGATAAAAATGAAATAAACATGTTAGACCAAATCAGCATATTAGATTGATTTCTGAATGAAGCTGAAAATTCAACTTTGTTACTACAAACTATTAGAAATTACATTTTATACAATATTAAAATCGAAAAGTTATTTTATAGTGATTTCGTAATATTGCTGTTGTTACTTTTTTTAAATAAAATTAAATAAGTGCAGCCATTGTGAGCATACAGTAAGAAACTATATTATATTGATATTTTTTATTCATGTGAAATTACATTTACAAATTTACAAATGTGAATTACTTTCAACATAGAACAGAATAAGATTTAGGTAAATGTGTTAATGTGATTTAGAATTTAAAACTGAATTTAATTAAATTAATCACACTGATTAAATAAAATCAACCTAATTCCATGAATTCAATGTTCTATAAACCATTGAGGGGTTTATAAACATTTGTAAGTTGTTCATATGTAAAATGGACTACATGTGGTTATTTTCTGGTGTTATTTGAAATAAGTTACCTAATGTGAATGAAAATACGAAAACAATCTATATGCGCAATTCTGAGAAGCAGCTTAGATTTACTTATCTCATGTATGATGATTCGGAGTACAGAGTCACATGTTCATGACAGACTGATGGTCTGTCTCTCTAGACGGACATTGTTACAACATTTCACATGATTCTTTCTCTCCCTGGACAAACCAGAAATTTTTAATCCATTAGCCAGTGACAACACTTTACTTTATTTTATTTCTTACTCTGGTCTATTATTCATTTCCCTGTTTAGCCAAAGGATTATGATGATGTTTTTTGTTTTCCATTTTTTAAGCCATGATGGATTTGAAAAACATCCATATGTTTTATTTTGACGTTCACATCCTGCTGCTCGAAACGGTTAGATGCTGGAGTCATAAACCTATCATTAAACATCATTAATCCCCAGGTCCCTCGTTAAACTGGCCATTATAACACTCTACCCTGGAGGTATTACAACAACCTTAACTACCATTGGCTGATAGACTTCAGCAAAAATTATTACCTTAATAAAGTCTATTTTATAATATTTGCATGCACAAGCATCTTCTATCTGACACTGCAAAGGCTGTCAGGCTCATTTGAAGTGCTCCCGTGGGGAGGTTTCTTGGCAGGCTAAGTGATATGTGGCACTCCCATTTGGAGAGGGACCGCAGTGATGCCGTTTGAGTAAATATGCACTTTTAACTCTGTTCCAAGTCGTCTTTTTGCATTTTAGGTTAAGGTCCATGTCATTGCCTTCTCTATCCTTGCCTTCTCCACCACACTCTCTCTTCTTTTTTAGCTGGAATTACGAAATGAATACTGCAATGCCTCATGCTGCAGACCTCCGGTGACTAAATACAGCTGGAGGGGTCACCAAATTTAAGAAGCGTGTTGTGAATTTAATTTACGATCACAGCAATGCTAGTAAAATTCAATGTCCAAGAACACTGTTTATGGGTATTTAACTTTAATATTTATAGTAATGATGGTGGGAGCTGGGAATGCTTTTTGATTTGGTATGGAAAGTGTGAAGAATCCTGCTGATACTTGCACCACAGGTTAACAAAACAATTTCAGTTCACACACAAAAAATAAATAAATCAAAAAAAAAAAAATAAAAAAAAAGCTGTGACATTGCTTTTGCAATAGTTGGTTTTGTTGAGGTTTAAAGGTGGGGTATGTATTTTTTCAAAAACGCTTTCGAAAACTAAGTCGGGCCGAGAACCAAAACAAACTTGTAGCCAATCAGCAGTAAGGGGCGTGTCTACTCATGATGGGGACGAGAGAGAGAGAGAGAGAGAGAGAGAGAGAGAGAGAGAGAGAGAGAGAAAGCGCTCAGTGCACAGGATGGACATTAGCCGAGCCGAGCGACGACAGAAAGATAGAGATGGCGGATAAAAAACAAAAGAGGAAAATGTCTGTGGAACAAAAGAAGGTGTACGATAAGTCAAGAAGTAGAACCCGTGTAAATATCGGATCAGCTTTCCAGCGCTGGAGAGAACTCAAGGAGCGGAAGGCCTGTGATCGGACACCGGGGTTGCTTTGTTTCTTCTCGATAGGTGAGTAACACCGTGTCTACACCGGACGCGACAAAGCGACCGTTGAAAATCATTTGAAATTTGTGTCAATACGTCATAAATAGTACGCAGCAGCAGTTTTCTGTCGGGGATTTGTTGTGTCGCACCGTATCCAGTGTAGACAGCATCACTGATTATAATGAGTTCTATAGTATTTTGTCGCGGCCGCTCGCATCCGGTGTAGACACGGTTTTGCTTTGTTTCACAGAACTAATCGTTGCCTGGATTGCATACGTATGTGTGGGGCGGAACACTTCTATTTGAACACTTAAGCCACTGTTGAAAATAAAAATAAAAAATTGCAACTAAAATACATCTGAAGAAATTGGCAAATGCAAAATAAGATCAGATAATAAAACTTCCATCTTAAAGATCATGGCTCTGCACAAGACAACTGCATAGTCAATAATAAATCATTCCATGTAAGAATGACAAATTGTACAAGACACATGATGGTTGCTTTGACCATTATAGAGATTTGCTTTCTGTTCCCTACTAAGGAGGAGTGTCTGAAGGAATAGAAGACACTTGGCCATAAACTTCACAAGTCCTTCCCACATGAAAACCAAAGGTCATAAATCTCATCTCAGTAAACGCTGTAAGTGCATTTTTAAATCGCTTGTCAAAATATGAAAAAATTTAATGGACATCCAGACATCCAGGAATGGTACACAATAGTTAGGGGACAACGGGGCTGGTCACAGTTTTAAGTCTAGTGAATATTTCTTTGTGAAAGTCAGTTTCTCAACACTCACACACTGATAACGTACTGGCTACAAAAAATTTTACAGAACAATTACATGAATAGTGTCTATACCTACACTCTTAAAAATCAAGGTTCTGGAAGGGAGTTTTCACAGCAGTGCCATAGAACCATTTTGGTATTCCAAAAAAACTTTTTTCTTAATATGAGGAAGAGTTTAATAATCTGAATAACCCTTTTGAAAAGGTTTCATGGATGTAAAAGATTCTTTATGGAGCCATAGACACCAATAAAGAACCTTTTTTTTTGTTGTTGGTAAAAAATGCAGATTATTACACATTGTGACCAACACGGGGCATGTTGTCACTATCTGGAGTGAGTTATCACATTTTTCAGCAAAATGTTAACAGTAAAACAATTATGAAAAACAGGTCAATTTAGGAAATGGTGACAAAAAATAGTAAACTGTTGTTTTGGGCAACACATACTACATACATTTATAACAATTAAAATATTTATCCTGACCTTACATTTGTATAAAAGACCTATGTCCTATGAACACATTTAAACTTTTAGGCTAAAATCTACTTTCATTATGTGACTCTAGTATAGTTTTGCTGTTTAACTTTACTTTTTGTTACTTTTTTAAGTTACTGAGATACATATTTTGTGACATCTTTCCCATGTGACAACTAGCCCCAGCCTCCCCTATGAGGAATTGAATCTGATATAAAGTAGCTCTCAGACAGGATTTATTCCCTTGAATGAACCCCCCACTCCAGAAAACCCTTTCCCACCATTTCTTTAGTGCTAATGCTTTCTTTAATGTCTTGCATCCACTGTGAATTCTTCACCCTTCTTGAAGACACTTATTATACTCGTCTGTATAAGCGAGACCACCACTGCTTTCCTTTCGCCTCTGTGTTCATGGGGAGTGCTGGATTAAAATCCTGGGGGGCGGATTATGGCAATAACCGCTTATTCATTTCTACAGGCTCAAAGGTACAGTATGATCTGTGAGAAAAAGAGCAGGACTAAATAACTCTTTCATCTCCTGGTGTCTGCAAGAGTCATTGCCATGTGTTACTTTACAAAGCACCAGTGAAAAGAAACAGATGCTGTGTATCTGATACTTTTAAAAACAGTGTAAATCATCGCTAACACGGAGTACATTTTTAAGATGATCATTGGTACCTATACTCAAAGCTTTTCAAGATCCCCTGAGAACAAAAGCTTAAAGATAAAAATTAATAAGCAATTCAGAGCAGAAGAATTACAACTGTTTCAGAAACTAGATTAATCAAGCAGCGATTTTGCCCATATCTGTACAAAATGTTTACATAAAAAACAAGGACTGCTATATATTGAACATGGAATTTTTTTACAGTAAGACAACCTATTGCTAATGATAGCATATGTTTTACAGGTAATATCATAAAACACATATACTTAAGGTCGAGAAGATATCACACTGTTGGAGGGCTGTATAGTATATTCTGAGGTCCGCAACTACACTGCAAACATATTTCATCAGAAACAAAGCTGTAGTCCATATCAAAGCTTTTCAAAACCCCTAACCCCATTTATTAATGATGTTAATGATACCTCAAATAATTTGAGGTGTTCAGTGTACTTTTCCAAGCAACTGAACTTAGCCTGATGGATGATAAAATGAGCAAAAAAATCCCCCTAGACGCCCACTCAAATACCCGCCTAGCCATTGATGTGTCACAATCCCCAGTTACCAGTCCATTCACTAACCTCTACCACAGTCCCCAGTCACCAGTCCATTCACTATCCTCTATCACAGTCCCCAGTCACCAGTCCATTCACTATCCTCAGTCACCAGCCCAGTCCACTGGAAACTACATTTCCCAGCATCCCTTCTGGTCAACACCTGCACTCAGTCAGCCATCACACCTGACCAGAGGTGTCAAGTAACGAAGTACAAATACTTCGTTACCTTACTTAAGTAGAAATTTTGGGTATCTATACTTTATTGGAGTAATTATTTTTCAGCCGACTTTTTACTTCTACTCCTTACATTTTCACGCAATTATCTGTACTTTCTACTCCTTACATTTTAAAAATACCCTCGTTACTCCTATTTCATTCCGGCTTGTCATCGTTAAAAAAAACCTATCCAGATAAATCGCGCCATCCGGATAGAGTGAATTTGACTGTGGTTGGATGAGAAG
Source organism: Sinocyclocheilus grahami (assembly GCF_001515645.1). Lineage (NCBI taxonomy): Eukaryota > Metazoa > Chordata > Actinopteri > Cypriniformes > Cyprinidae > Sinocyclocheilus > Sinocyclocheilus grahami. The sequence continues at coordinate 555,822 of NW_015505407.1, forward strand.
TATAAACATATACCATTCCGACACCCTATTGGTTTGTACGCGATCCATCGCACCTGCACATGACACAAATCACCTCACACTCCAGCAAGGACATAGCCAGTGTTGGGGTCGTTACTCAAAAAAATATTATTTCTTAAAAGTTATTATTTCGCCACTACTGACTCATTTAGCAAACGTGTGCTTTCTCTTCGTCCTCTGCAAATTAAGCTACAGTCGGTAGTTCGGCAGAGAGAATATTCTTTTAGTACGATGATCTCTTATCAAAGGCTTAAGTAAAAGTTGATTTCTCAATTAATGACCCCTTTAAGTCCCCTGTGTCTAGTCATTTACTGTTGGGTCTCGTATGTTCCATGTGTTGTGAGCTATTCTTTCTGTTTGGATTTATCTGCCTGTGGATTAATAAAGACTGCCTATACCTTCTTCATCGTGTTTATGTGTACTATAACACAACTTGGTGACATGATGGAAAGTAACATTGCAAAAAGTAGCAAACATATTTATAGTGAGGTGTTAGCATTGCTATTTTTCAAATTATGTGTCTTTTGCATTACATTTACACTACTGCTCAAAAGTTTGGGGTTAGTCCATTTTTTTTTAAAGAAAGTAATACTTATATTCAGCAGCGATACATTAAATTGATCAAAGGTGGCATTAAAGACATTTATAATGTTAATTCTATTTCAAATAAATTATTTTTTTTCCATTTCAATTCATGCTAATTAAGAAGCACAGCAGTGTTTAACTTATTTCTTGTTAAAAGTGTTTCTTGAACACTAGATCAGCATATTAGATGATTTCTGAAGGATCATGTGACACTGAAGACTGGGATAATCAGCTTTGCCATCACAAGAATAAATTACATTTTAAAATATACTCAAACAGAAAACAGTAATTTCAAATTGTAATAATATTTCTCAATATTACGTTTAAAAAAAAAAAAATCAAATCGTATCACGCTGTTGGGATATTTCTCTGCAGCGGGCCCTGGAATAAATCTGGATAAATTTATAGAAATGTATTTCCACTTCAACAGTATTGAAAAAATAGATATAATTAAATTTAATTTACTAATTAAATCAGTTGCGATCGCTATCTTCATGGATTTCCCTGAGAAACATACGATTGGAGACAAAAGACTGCTTATGGTTTTATATCTCACTCCAAATTTAAATAAATTGCAAGGTTGTAACAGATCAATGCAACCCAAAATACTTGATATTAAACCTACCTGAAAGCAGATTTTAGACTGAATGCCAGCAAAAATTGTAGATGGGTCAATGTTTTCATGGTATCTGGTTAGATGAATTGCCAGGTACTGATGTTTATGGCACCCTGTTGGATTGTGAGAAAATGGAAAGTACTTTATGATTGATGTCAGCTTCAAATGCAGTCAGGTCAACTCTTAGCTGCTGTGAATGGACCATAAAATACTACTGACTACTGATTTCAGAACTGCACACATCTTTCTTTTCTTTCCCAGAATCTCCATGAACATTACATTAAAAGATTAAAACTAAAATAAAAATAGGAATTCAATTGATTTTAAATTATATAATGATAATCTAACTATTCTGAACCTCCCAGTTACAGATGCTGATTGATAATTTTTTTTTTAAAATCTTTCCTTTATATACCAATGCCTCTCGGTAACAATAAACAGACAGGAAATGGCTCTTAATTACCTAAATTAAAATAGCAACACCTAATCCTTGTTTAAACTATGGGAGAAAGAAGGGAAGCTGTGCTGGGGGCTAACTGTTTTTCAGTGGAAACTTCTGATAAAACGTTTATCCTTGAACTTGGAAAAACTTTTACTATGATTCTGTGTCATGCAAGATTGGTTTATATGAGGCCAGATCTGGTGTAAACAATACATATTTTCTTTTATATTGGTAGCTCAGCCAAAACTCATAAGAAAACCCTCCTGCTCTTTATTAGACTACGGCACGCACTCTAAACTTTGTCCTGACAAGCAATCCAAGGATTGGTCAAGCAGAAGACAAGTGAAAACAATGGAGAAATCTAGATGACTTAGAGATCATCATGATATGTGTAAGTTGGTGGTAAAAAAAAAAAAACATAGCTTGCTAACACAAGCACTGTAGGCTCAGCCCCATGCGGGGGTGGGCCAGGACAACACACTCTCATGGCAATTTGTAACTAATTTACACTATAAAAAATACTTTTGATAAACTGGTGAATTTGTACAATCTCATTGATACATTTCTGCACAATCTGCTCACACACCACTAAGGGTTTGGATTAGGGGTGGACATTTTTTTGTTCTAAAAATCCTGTTTTTGCACAAATCAAATCGTACATATTCATAAGAAATCGCCAACTTGTAAAATAGTTAAATTTTCTCAGATGAGGACGTTCAATTGTAAAAAAAAAAAAAAGATTGTGAAAAGCTTTTACTAAATGGCAAGTAGCTGGTTGTACACTAATACAATCAAGCAATGGTCAAGCTTTAAAACACTGATTTAGGAAGTATTAGGAAGTGTTTTACTGGAAAAGAGCTGGGAAAAAGTTCTTTGTTTTACATTTAGTTTTGTATTTAATTGTTTTATTAAAATCTTAAATTGCCAAGGGTGAATAATATCTGGGCACAATGCTCCATCATCCTTACAGGAGCGTAACAACTGTCAAAATGTTTAAAGTGTAGCTGGCAAAAGAGAGTTATGAATTAATTAACCGTTTATGCTCAAAACTGAGTGCTATCTATCTTAATTGAATTATAAACTCATCTATTTACCATGTTGCTTCTCTGAAATACCTGTGAATAAAGACTTTGTTGTTGACATTACCTCTGAGTCTTCTGCTTCTGTACTTGTGACAGAAGACCCGACCTAGAAGTGATTACGTTACGCATACTGTTCGAGCGTTTAGTCCATGAACAATCCAGTTTTTTTTTTATTAGTTCGCCTTGAACAAGGAAATCGCTCCCTTGAGGAACACTTCGAAGATTTCATCTTTCTGGCTAACCTATCAAGCTTCCCGGATGACTGCCTCTGCTCATTTCTGTATGCCGGCCTAAACATCGCCACCAAGGAGCAGTTGTCCAGGGAGGGTCCTCGAGGGAGCTTCGCTGACTTTGTGGAGTGGGTGTTGGCGTCTTGCAGATCGCCGTTAATAATCTGACCCGTTGACGACCATGCCAGCCCCACTCCTAACCCAGTGCCCAGCCCAGTACCATCCCACCACGAGGAGCGACAGCATGAGCCCACCTCAAACAGGGAGTTGAGGTGGGAGCCGCGATGTTGAAGCCCATGCCAGGAGGAGCGGTCAAGCCTGACATCATCTACAAGCCTGAGGGGATCCTGTTTGACCAGGTGTGCAAGCCGGCTATACAATCCATCACTGTGGGAATCCTCATGGATTGCGAGGGTATGGATGTGAACTCCACCCACCCTCCTGCCACCTCCAGCCTTGGATGTCTCCGCTCCACCTTGTCCCGCCATCCAGACTCCTGCACCTGCACTCCTCCCACCCTTGATTCCGGCGTGGACCATCGGCCATTCGGCCTCACTGGGCTCCCTCGGACTGGGCTCCACCTGGGTCGGACTTCGCCATGTCTCCGCTGCAGACTTGCGGGCCGTCCGCTGCTCTTCGTCCCTCCACCCTTTTGGCTACAGCCCGCTCCGCTCTCCCTCAGGCTCAGACTTCTTGCTTGGTCACTCCAGCTCGCCCTCTGGCCTCTGGATCTCCACCTGCATCTTGGGTGATCATCGCTATGGCTCATTCGTGGCCTCCTGGATCCTCAGCATCGCTCCACCTCTTCAGCTCTCTGTCTGTGCTGTGGGCTCCACCTCCATTGCCATCGTTGCCTCTGGTCGTCCCCATGGCGGTGTGTGTTCCCATCATGCCTTGGCTCCTCCCACCAGCAATGCCGACACGGAGCGCAGCCCTGGCTGGGTACTGGGATACCATCTACCTTTCCTTGTTCAGAGTCATCCATTGGATCAACCCACCTTCTACACCACCCTGGACACTTTTGTTTGGCCCTCTTCCGGTTGTTCATCCTCCAGCTAAGCCTCCTCCAATCCATCTGTCGGGGCGAGGACGCGTCTTCCAGGAGGGGGCATACTGTCACACGTTCACACTGTTAGGACTTTGTTGTCAGTTTGCACCATTTTCACTGTTGAGTTAGTTGTCATGGTTTCAGATTAGTTGTCATTTAGTTCAGATGTATGTCATTAATTATCCCTATTAGCTTAAAGGGCTCATGATTTGGCTTTTTTATTTTTATTTTATACTGTTGTTTGAGGTCCGCTTATGAAGTTTGTGTGGTTTTTACATTCAAAAACATCAAAATCAATAAGTAATAGGCTATTTTTTAAATAAATTAAAATAGCAACACCTAATCCTTGTTTAAACTATGGGAGAAAGAAGGGAAGCTGTGCTGGGGGCTAACTGTTTTTCAGTGGAAACTTCTGATAAAACGTTTATCCTTGAACTTGGAAAAACTTTTACTATGATTCTGTGTCATGCAAGATTGGTTTATATGAGGCCAGATCTGGTGTAAACAATACATATTTTCTTTTATATTGGTAGCTCAGCCAAAACTCATAAGAAAACCCTCCTGCTCTTTATTAGACTACGGCACGCACTCTAAACTTTGTCCTGACAAGCAATCCAAGGATTGGTCAAGCAGAAGACAAGTGAAAACAATTGAGAAATCTAGATGATTTAGAGATCATCATGATATGTGTAAGTTGGTGGCACTGTAGGCTCAGCCCCATGCGGGGGTGGGCCAGGACAACACACTCTCATGGCAATTTGTAACTATTTTAAACTATAAAAAATACTTTTGATAAACTGGTGAATTTGTACAATCTCATTGATACATTTCTGCACAATCTGCTCACACCCCACTGAGGGTTTGGATTAGGGTTGGACATTTTTTTGTTCTAAAAATCCTGTTTTTGCACAAATCAAATCGTACATATTCATAAGAAATCGCCAACTTGTAAAATAGTTAAATTTTCTCAGATGAGGACGTTCAATTGTAAAAAAAAAAAAAAGATTGTGAAAAGCTTTTACTAAATGGCAAGTAGCTGGTTGTACACTAATACAATCAAGCAATGGTCAAGCTTTAAAACACTGATTTAGGAAGTATTAGGAAGTGTTTTACTGGAAAAGAGCTGGGAAAAAGTTCTTTGTTTTACATTTAGTTTTGTATTTAATTGTTTTATTAAAATCTTAAATTGCCAAGGGTGAATAATATCTGGGCACAATGCTCCATCATCCTTATAGGAGCGTAACAACTGTCAACATGTTTAAAGTGTAGCTGGCAAAAGAGAGTTATGAATTAATTAACCTACCTCAACATTTCCATCACAGATTGAGTATGAGTACAGTGGTGGTCACTTATGGAAAACACTGACAGTCTTGCACTTGTTTTAAAGCATGGTTCCTCAATTAGTTTTCGCAGAGGGCCGAATTCTGCCACCAATACCAAGCCAAGGGCCACTGCCCTGTATATATATATATACACCCACACTGGGCCATCATTGGATTAATGTGGGCAGTCCCATAGTGTGGGCTGCTCACAGAGAGCCTGCGGTGAGCCCAAAGCTGTGGGCCTCGCCTGGGCAAGTCCGCACTGGGCCTGTTTTGGTTTGGTGTGGGCTGGCCCTAGCCCACTGTGCCCGCAAAAAGCCAGCATTGGCCCCACAAGGACATGTTTGCAGGGGGCCTACATCAATCACCAAGGTGGTCTTAGGTCATGCACTCTATACAGGATGGCTTGTCACCTCCTCCTTTGGGCACGGAGGGAACTCCTCTCATTACGGTTGGTTCACGTGCCGGGCAGATTGAACCCTGGCGCAGACATGCTGTCCAGAGGCAAGGAAGCCCCGGCCGAATGGGCACTACATCCTCAAATGGTTCAAAAAATCTGGTCAGTCTTCGGCAAGCCAGAGGTCAACCTCTTCGCCTCAGAAGACAACTCTCACTGCCCAACATATTTCTCGCTACAGCGAGATGCTCTGGCCCATGACTGGCCCAGTGCTCGCCTATACGCATTTCCCCCGATCGCCCTGATTCCTCAGGTCATCAGGCGGGTCAGGGAGACCAAGTGCTCTCTCCTGCTAGTGGCCCCACTCTGGAGGAACCAGGCCTGGTTCCCAGAGCTAGTGCAACTCTCAGCAGCAGCCCCGTGGCCCATTCCGCTGAGGAGGAACCTTCTCTCACAGGCGAAAGGCATGATTTGGCATCCCCGGCCAGAGCTGTGTAGCCTTCATGTATCCTCGCCTTCAGACCATGTCATCTTGGGACTTGTCTAGTCCCTAAGATGGCCCCCCTTCGAGCCGCTCAGTTCGGCTGATTTGCAGCCCTTATCGCTTAAAACGGCCTTCCTCCTTGCCTTGGCATCGGTTAAGCGAGTGGGTGACTTGCAAGCGCTGTCAATCAGCGCCTCATGTCTTGAGTTTGGGCCTAATGACTGTAAAGTCGTTCTAAAACCAAGACATGGTTATGTTCCTAAAGTGCTCTCAACTCCGTTCAGAGCTCAGGTAATCTCCCTATTGTGCTCCCCGTTACAGATGGTGAGCAGGGTCCCAGCATGCTCTGTCCAGTAAGGGTTCTGAGAGTATGTCCAGTAAGGGTTCTGAGAGTATACCTAGAGCGCTCTAACCTGTTTAGGCAGTCTGAGCAGCTTTTTGTTTGCTTTGGAGGCCGCCATAAAGGACCGCCGGCCACAAAGCAACGATTTTCTCGCTGGATTGTCGATGCGATAGCCTTGGCTTACGCCACAGAAGGCTTGCAATGCCCTATAGATGTGAGGGCCCATTCCACAAGAAGGATGGCCTCCTCCTGGGTGTAATTTCTATTGGTGAGATCTGTTTGGCCGCCGGCTGGTCATCGCTGTCCACATTTGCCAGATTTTATAACTTAGACGTCCCTGCTTTACATGAACGAGTTCTGTCGGTTTAATATTCCACTCTTTTCCCCTCGACGAAGTTGGTTATATTGGTGCTTCTCAGCTATTAGCTTGGAGCACAATGTGCTCAGGTTCTTAGGGGTCCTTATTAGTGCTCCAAGACTGGGCTCGCAGAGCAGGATGTCCTGTATCTGCTCATAGCACGGAGTGATTGGATACCCCATACACAACATGAAGTGAACGTTCCAAAGGGAACGCTCCGGTTACTGATGTAACCTCGGTTCCCTGAGATTGAGCTACACAAACGTGAACAAATCAGGCTTCAGTACAGAGTAAAACATGAGTTTTCCCCATACACAACGCTCGTTCCCTTATCTCAGGGAACCGAGGTTACGTCAGTAACTGGAGCGTTTTTGAAGGTCTCGACAGATGTTTTTATTTATTTTGTTGCTACAGACAGATGGATGGATGTTTGTCCATAAAGGTGAACATCTAAATAAACAACATTTCGACACAATTCCATCACAGGTTTTTTGTCTCTCAGTGTGTGTTTTTGAGGGGTGGGGCCAGCTCAACCTTCAGCGCTCTAGATGCAGTTGGATGCAAACTTTGTGAGGTAGAAGCTCTCTGCAATAACTTGGATGCTGTCCGGAGTTTAAAAGTAAATTTATGTGGGATTTGCTTCAGAATTACGACAGAGACCCGCAAAATAAACCAGGCCTCTGTCGGCTCCTTTATTAGCGCAGTTCAGTGGAATTAGGGGATTTATCCTTGGGATTTTCTATTTAAAGTCCTTTTTTGTTTCTTTTTCTTTCTCCCATGCCCACTATTGCTCAGATTACACACTGGGACACTGATGTAAAGTGTCATGACATGTTAACCGAAGTCAAAGCAAGTCAAGAAGCGCTTGTCCCATTATAATCACAGTACTATAGACAGTCTGTTGCTCAGTCACTGGTGTCTGCTAGCAGCGCGAGTAGAAGCACATACAGGTGCATCTCAATAAATTAGAATGTCATGGAAAAGTTCATTTATTTCAGTAATTCAACTCAAATCCATTAAAACACTGATTTATGTCTGAGAGATCGCCAAGGAATACATTGGCTCTTCTTAAAGATGTGAAGAGCCAATTTTATTGGACCATGACTCTAAATGCAGAACTTTTCATTGTTCTAATATTGACTTTTTTATTATCTGACCTAGGCTATATAATATTTTTATTTCTGGATTATCCGTCGAAATGTTTACTTTGATTATGGTGGCGGAAAGTCTTAGTTTGATACTTAAGTTTAATTATTATCATTTTATGATACAAGATTTTATACTTAAACTGATACTTAAACTCCCCTTCCTAAATATAATCATTATAATAATAATGCTAAATAATAAATATTAATAATATGCATCTTAATATTAATAATTACATTTTAAAATAAAATATGAAAAACAACAATATTTTTATTGTTAATTTTTATATTGTATTTTAAAATGTTGATTATTAATAATATTAAGAAAATGCATATTGATTATTTAGAATTATTATTCTAAATACTAAATATTAAAAATATGCATTTCTTATCTTAATTTCATTGTAAAATAAAATATTAAACAACAACAATCATCATCATAATCATCATCATCATCGTTGTTGTTAATTATAAATAATAAGAAAATACATTTTAGTACTTATTATTTGAAATTATTATTATTCAGTCATTCAGATTTCTAGACCAAAAAATAATGCTCACAATATTTAAATAATTAATTTTGTATTACCTAGTCAATGACATGTTCTGGTGTTTATTATTGATTTATCATTGAGGGCCAAATAAAAAATAAAAACACCTAAGTGAGCTAGTAGCTATTCAAAGACGATTAACATTTAAAGACATCAAAGAGGGATATCCAAGCGTTGGCCTGCCAGTTCCTAAAATCCAGATCTTATGGCTTTTAAACATCCGTTATTCTGTGTCTGGCCCACTGTTAGGCAATTTGGCACCAGCTTTCTGCAGTAAAACCAATAAGTGTTGTTTAGAGGACCGGTCCAGAGGGAGAAATGACGGAATAGATATAAAGACAGGTGCAGTCATACAGATTTAACAGCATCATTTACTGTCATAGACAGATATTTCGATGATGCTGCTGTGGTCCTGACTCATGTTTGCTGGTGTAGATTCACTTCAGATCAGGAGAGAGTGTGATGCTGAGGGCACAGAGGGGGTCACCCATAACAAGTGTGCTGAATCACATGTTGTTGTACTGACTGACATCAGATTTATTATACACTTTAGTCATTTATTGCGTGATCATTGGTTAGTTTTGTAGTTTTATATGTTTGGCTGCCATGCATACTGACACAATATTCCAAAAAGTACTTTGTGCCAAATAAACACTCCATTCATCCATTTTAAACACCAGCACTAATTCTTTGTCTGTGCATCACCATTTCTGATCTTGAGGCTAGTCCATAAGCTTTTATAGCAAGCCGTTTGGGATGGATGTTGAACGTTTGACTGTCTTTCCTCATTTCTTTGGGTTTCCTGGAGTGGTGGATTTCCATGGTTCCAGAGCAGGCCAGACAGACATCCACTCTGCTTTTGCCCTGCATTATTACAGACTCTGTTTATGGCCTGTTTACTGCTCTGACCTTTTTCATGGTTCCGTCTGAACTTGCTGCCTAATACAACGGCTCGAACATATGTTCTGTGGATTAAGCAGGGCTGTTGGCCTTTGTCATACAAGATGGAAAAAGGCAGAATAAAGAAACAAAGAAAAACAGGATATAACTGAAAAGGACTAGAGCTGAGACCACTGGTGGTCCATGAGGGATTCCAGGTGGCCTGTGAGTTGATTGTCTGAGTAAAATAATATATAAATATCATATTATTTTCATATATTTTATTTCACAATAAAACATTATTATGATTGTATTTTATATAGCGACATATCAAGCTGATTCGTTTTAAATACAGAAAGCATTCATATAGTTCAAAGTTCAGTCTAATTTCTCAGATAGCAAATATTTGGCTAATTTAGGTTCATCAGATGAAAGTCATTTAGATAAAAAAAATAGCAGTCAAGCAAAATTACAGATCAGTTGGAGACAGTAGGTGAAAAGGAATGAAATTCAAAATTGGTTTGCCGCCTATAAAGTCGCCTAAAGCTGTATATTCTTGAGTTAATTGCTGCAATTTGCAACTGATGCATTGAGAGAACTTAGACAATTTAATATACTTATTATTTAATGAGACAGTGTTTTGATTTGTTGTGTAGCTGAATGAGCAAAACAGAAGAACAGAACTGTGTATCTGCTGTGCTGTCTGTTAATGGATGAGAGAGCAGATATAGAGTTTAATCAAAACATGAAGAGTTGTCACAGTGCCCTAAGAAAAGCTCAAAGGGATAATGAGTCAGATGGCGGGGATGCCCCTGGTGTCACACTCAGAGGTTTATTTGGGAAATGGGAGTATAATTTATTAAAGATTTGTAGATAAACAATATCGGTAAAAGAGGAAGGCTTTCTGCATTGTTTTTGTTTACATTTCTCAGTTTGATTTAGATGGACAACTTACCTTTGCAGTTTTTCCTTTAGATTTTAGATCTCCAGATGTTTTTTTTCTTTTTCAACTTTACCTGAGCTTTCTTTCCTCTTGTGAAAAACTTGAACATCGTCTTTTATTTTCTTGATAAATCCTCTTTCTGGTTCCAGGGTGATGGCATATCTGTGCGTCAGACTTGACATATACAGTATCTCTCCTAATTAATATTGCTGACGACTGACGAGTGCTACGAACGGCTCTGCCTGATAAATATGGAGAAGGTGTCGAAGATATTGGAATATTATTCATTGTCTAAGATAAATAAACCTCGGGTAGAGTAGACGCCGCAAGTCTTGGTGGAGAGAGAGGAGGTTGTAAGAAGATTCCTTCTTATTCCTTCTAGACTAGAGATCATCTTTTTAATGCCTGATGTGCAAGATAAATATTATTTCCTTATTTTTCCTTAATTTATACCATATCTGCTACAACATCTGTATATGTGGTTTATTAATCTTCGCTGTCGCTTAGTTTTACCACATCACTGTAACCAAAAGATCCTGGTAACAGCCCTTTAACAAAGAGAAAAGATTTTAGTTGTTTGTGATATATATCATGCTACAATTAAACACTATTACAGTTTTTCTTAATAATGTTTTACAGTTGCATTACATATTTGCAGTGTATTTTCAAAGTGTAAATTACAATTTATAGACTCAGCTTCTCATATTTGAGGAGTGTTGAATTGCTAAAATGAAATATAGATATCTGTTTTCTGTATCTGAGTTTTTGTTGGCATATAAAAGCACTTTTTGGTATGCTAAGAATTAACAAATAACATGATACAAGATCCAGAGGACCTGTGGCCAAATATGGCCCTGCTTTCCTGATACTTCTAGGCATGAGGTCTCTCTTGCGTAAATCCAGAACGCTCATCCATTTCTGCTGGAATGTGATTAAGAATCATTTTATAAACATATCTATCTGTCATAGTGAGAGGCGTAAATGTGATCGCTTTCACTGCTTGAAAGACATTTTTCAGCCTATTGTTTTCTGACAGATGGGGTAAATATATTTTTTCCCCCTCCATTCCTTACTTTTGGATGTGCATCGACCGAAGGTTATTGTGGTATTTGTAATATGGTGCCCTCTTTTTGGTCGAATCAACTTTAGCTTTAGCGGCCGAACACTTCAGCTCTTGTCAGTCTTAATGGGAAATTACATTTAAAATGAAACATATAGTTTGCTTTCCCGGCTCATGAATCTATCTGGCCAAGGAAAAAATAAGCATGGCAGGAATGTGTGGTTTAAATGGACAAAATACCAGTTTCGGGTTATGTTACTCAAAATATTGTATCCGCATTTATAGTTCCAAACCAGACTTCCATGAATTAATTGAACAAATATAAAGTGCAGAAATGCTGAACTTCATTGAGAAAGAGCAGTGATAGGGATGAAAGAGTGCAGTTATGTAAGCACTGCGTAAGGCTATTTTCTTTCCATCGCCTTTTCCTTGATTCCAAAAAGTATTTTACGACAGTTTACAGAAAATGTACAAGTTGTTTTTAAAGTATTCACTTTTGAAAGCACAAAATTAAAAAACTTGCATCTCTTCCCCTGGGCAAGATATTTGGACTTTCTTTTGACATGCTGACTTAAAGTACTGTTTTATATACATGTCTCATTGTGCTTTACTCCCCCCATTCACCCACTCCACTCCTCTCCACATCCAACTCTCTCTGCAGCAGATCTTGGCACTGACGGATGCGTTGTCACGTGTAGGAGTCCAGAACCTCTCTCCATCTCTTCTTTTTTTTCGGCACTCCCCCTCCTCCTCCCAGCATCCCTAATAAGACACATGCTCCTGGGCTGGGTTGCTCACTCACGTTAGGATCTCCTGGCTGCGACCGCCACGAGCTTCTCTCTCCTCTCGGTTTTGCCCCCCCGGCTTCATGGGTTGAAGGGCAGGTCGTGTTGTCTACAAGATCTCATCTCTCATCTCGCCCGGTTCTCTGCACCCAAAACTTCATCATTCTCATCTTCATCGTCTTGAGTGCTATGGTTTGTTCTCCAAACATGTTTGGACTTGCAGCGGCAGAGGCCTCCAGCCAAGGGCGCCGCCACCGGCTGTAGTCGACTTCGTTCCACCTGCCACAGCGCGAAAGGGGCCCCCTCAGCTGTGATCTGTCTGCCTGCAGACGGGACCCAGTTTGACTGGGGGGCAGGGACTATGCATTTGGGACTGGTGGCGCTGGCAGTTGTCTTCCTCGGCTCCATGGGTCACGGTGATAACCTCAAGGCCTCCAAAGCAAGAAGACAGAGACGAAGTGAGTGTTGATGTCTCTTTCTGTTTCTTTCTTAATATCACATCATTAAGTAGCTCACTGTCCCTTGAGACAGTGCAACATTTCACAATTTATTTCTGTCGGTTCCTATTATTTGTGGCTCATTAGAGCATTTCTGAGTTCCTTGGAATGCTTTTGTTTTTTTTCAGCCAGTTTTGTGGGGAACCTGTTCTGTTGCTTTTAATAGCAACTTTGCGTTTTAAGCGTACATTTTAAATGAGCATATCATGTTCCTAAGCATGGCCAAATTTCACCCATTACAGTTTTTTTTGCCTGAATACCTAAGTATAATGCCTAACACACTTTATTTTTGTAATTTGTCTGGCTTCAAAGCAGCTCTTACCTTTTTATGACTTTTTAAAAATATTTTTTTCTTCTTTTATGGAAAAGTTAGTTTTAAAACCCACACAGTGCAGCAGAACTCACTCTGAAATATTACATACGTTCTCTTATGTGTGAGAGAGCACTTATGTAGAATTAGTGTTTCATACTTTAAAGAACACATTTATTTTTATTGAAAGTCTTATTTTTAGTTTAATTTATATATATATATAATATTCTATAAGTAAATACTTTGAGGCTTTGGAATAATGGTGGGAAATCAACCTCCAAACTGCAGCAGAACTCACTCTGAAATATTGCATAAATTATTATATATGTGCACACCTTAGAGCAAGAGCGCTGATGTAGGTTTAGTATTTCATATTTTAAAGAACACAATTATGGTTATTGGAAAGTCTTATTTTTTGTGTGCTGTTATCAAATACTCAATAATGCATTCTGTGTAATTTTAAAAAGTCAACCTGACAATCAAATAAATATATATATATATATTTTTTATCCTAATCTGACTTTTTTGATATTAAGGGTTGCGATTATTCAGTGGAAATTGTATATTGACCACTGCTGGCAGTGTTGAGGAGAGTACAGCCTCCTCTAGAGGATGTTGTAGGTAATGCAGTGACATTCACAGTGGCTGTATAGTCTACGAATCTGCATTGCATTTTGCTACTGGTTAGGCTGCTGTTGTTTAACTTAGCTATTAAGAGACAACAGTGTTTTTTACATTTATACACTTGCCAGAAACTATAAGCAACAAAACGAACACATATTGTGTTCTGAGAGTAATAGCGGGTAGCTAAAGTTAGAAATCAAGTAGCACGAGGAAGCCTGAAGTGCAAATCAAAACACAACGCCAGTGAGAATGAAAAGCTATCTTGAGGAGAAATAAACAGTGAGTTACTTGGTGAAATAAATCTGCTGATGCTTCACAATCTGTTAAGCTGTAAGCTGATCTGAGCAGTGCTTCTTGATAGCAGAGTTTTCTAGCAGTTTTATCAACAAAATGAAAGCAAACACATCTGAAAGCTGTTTTTATACAAGTGACTTATCAGCAGTCATGCTGCTTCCCTCCCCCTCACTCTAAAATATCCAAACCATACCAGCAATTATTTTGTATAAGTGTTTATTTTTGTTCGTAATAAACTATTTTAAATTATGCTATTGCTCTGTACATTCATTTTATGGCATGGCTCCGAGTCCTGACACATCAAAAATGGGATCCAGCTATTCTGCCTACTCATGTACATTGCAAAATTTTTTTTTTTTTTGCCCCATTTTAAACAAGATACATTTACTTTTAAAATTGTGTAAGATATAAGACTTGTTTGCAGGGAATCCATCTTGATTTAAGTTTATTTCTCTTACCCCATTAGCAAATTGTATTTTTTTGCTTTAAGCATAAACCTCTCTAAATTTTGCTAGGCAGTTTTAAACAAGACAAAATGTATTTGCCAGTAGGATAAGAAAATTAAATAAATTAAATTCAAGATATCAAAATTCTCTGGAAACAAGTCTGATGCAATATATGTGATATTTAGAATTTTGTTTTTTATTCCATTGCTTTCTTACAAATTCTTACGGTTCGATATGTTTTAAGACCAATTTTAAATTGTTCAAATGAAGTACTCTTTCTAGCCCAGATTCTGAAAAAAAGATGACAATGTCACTGTGTCTGGAGTTGTGTTTGTTTTGAAATACAAACCAGAGATTAACATGATGTAAATGCATAAACAATGAACACGCTAATGTAAAAAGTAAAATAAAGCAATAAATGCAATATCTTTAGACTTTAATTGGCTACAGTCATCTGAGAGGCAACAAAAAAGCATGGAAAATGTTTCTTCGTGGACTGTACTGTTAAATTCAACTAGTTATTAGAGCTAAGAATGCAGGCAGAAGTTTGCAAAACTATGCAGAGTCAGATGTCAAATCACATGGATTGGTCCATTATGTCTAAAAATGCTTGTTTAATGATGCTGTGACTACATTGCCTACTTTTTCATTTCAGGAAAAATTTCGATTCTCTGCTAATAAATTACCTTTAGACTAATGAGGTGTTTGGAGGGTATTTTAGATTGTATGATGATCTCACTCTGATTTTGGTCATAAAAAGGCCTTATTTATTACTTGTACATTCTGTCATCTTTCCCTTGAAAAGGAAAATCCAAAGGGGACATTCTGGTCATAATGATATATCACTGTCTAGAAGTGCAGTGGCAACTGATGCTATCTTTTTTAGCATGTGTGCAAGGTTTGTGAGTAGCGCATACTGTGCAACCTAGCCAACCTTCCTGGAGTGCAAAACAATCATTCACGTTCATCATTAATAATTCTGGTTTCATATTTGTTGTTCCTGCTGAGAGACCGTTTCATTTATTCCAGCGTTGGAGCTGTGTAGTGATCGATAAAGGACACCCCAGTGCCTGAAATTTTTTTTTTTTTTAATGATCCTTTTATGGATTTTTTTGGTAGATTGGTTGTTCTTTTTTAGCTGAACCCACCAAGGAGTCCTTGCTACTGAATATTAACGGTAAAATAATATTGATATTAGTGGTTAAAAGCTGTTTTTTTCAGTTATTTTGCTTGATGGATGAGATTATGTGATCTAATAGGTGTCATGTTTTACAGTAAAAATATGTTAACTTAAGGGTTGCATTTATCCATTAGGTTGCATCACTTACTGTACTTGCAGCTTATTTACAGCGGGACGGTCGTTTTAACACTTTTCAGCATAGAGATTGATTGCCCTGTGAGAGTGTATATTTAGAGCTAATGCTACACAGATAGACCTGTAAATTAAAGCAGATGACTGCAGTTTTGACTCCAGTCAGCCTACCAGGAACAAGATGTGCACTCTGACATGCTTTCGGAATAATCGTTTATTTCTTCTTGGCCTCGAATGCAGAAATTTTTGGATGTTACAAGCAAGGCATAGAAATCACAAGGGATGAGTGAGCTTTCTTAGATATCTGTAACTGATTTTATTTCGTCATGTGTCAGCATTTTGGGACACCTGGACAGAACAAGTACACACTGATGTTTCAGGCCTCTTTCTGCCTAGTTGACCCATCAGAGATCTGTGTGCGATGTCGCAAATTGAATCGCCTATTCACACAGTGCTCTCTCCAAAAATAACTACTATGTTGTCACATGTTGTGTTTTTGGTGCTGGTCCGTAGTTTAACTAGCATTAGTGTCCTGTCCTGTCCTGTCCTGTCGTGTCGTGTCCTGTCCTGTCCTGTCCTGTCTCTATATGATTTAATGAGTTTATTTCTTTTGATATTTAGGGGTCATGGTAAACTCATCTTGGTTGTTTATTCAAAGGCTAGGTCAAATCCAGGTAGCAGTTGCTGGAAAGTGACATTGTAATCACACTGTCTACTCCTGTGGAAAGCACATAACTAGTTTACTTAACTAGTCATTGTAAGCACTTGGGATTGCAAAGGGTCTTCTAAACTGTAAGCAGAGGCAGACAGTAACTAAGTACATTTACTTGAGTATTGTACTTAAGTACACTTCTGTCAGGACCACTATCGTCAGAATGATAGATACTTAGCATAAAGTTTGGTTTGGCGGTATGGTTCTGTTCTGGGCAAAAAACCTCCCTGCCCATCCATGCAGCCTGTCATGAATGAGCAGGGAGAGCAACAATAATAACCCCCCTAGGGTTAACAGAACAGAACAATGCAGATATCATTAATGTACTCAATGATATTTAAGTTAAGGAAACACATCCAGTATCACGCTCACTCCTTTTCTCTTTATTTCTTCCATCAGTAAGCACTGAAGTACCACCATCGTGCTCGACTGGCTGTGAACACTGCTCAGAGTATAACGGCTGTCTTAAATGTCGACCCCGGCTCTTCATCCTACTGGAGCGGAATGACATCCGTCAGATAGGCATTTGCCTCGCTGCCTGTCCTGTTGGATATTACGGCATTCGAAATCGTGATATGAACAAATGCACACGTGAGTCTTTGCTCTACTGGTATATTTTCATAGTTTCAAAACTGTAATTAAGTAGGAGATAATGAGGTAAGCTGTGCCAATCAGCGGTAAGCTGTGCCAATCAGCACATTAAAATGATTTCTGAAGGATCATGTGACAGTGAAGGCTGACGATAAATTACATATTAATATATTTTACATTATATATAAAAATAGAACAGTTTTAAATTGCAATATTTTACAATATAAATGTTTTATATATCTATATATTATTTAGATGTATTTGCATAAAAAAACAATAGCTGTATATTATCACATGACAAAAATGTGCAGTTTCTTATATTAACAGGAAATGACACAGCTTGCCCACTGACACATCTTACCCTGCTCCCTTTCTGAATTAATTGATGAGATGAATTGTCTGAACAGCACAGCGTCATAAAATTACCTTCCTTAGTGCGTTTACAAGGCTTTAACATCAGTTATACAGTGTTTAATGTCATTGTAAAGATGGCACAAATGATGTAATTATGAAACAATCACATTATTCACAACATTCTTTAATACTGTAACCACCAATGACATTAAACTAGCGCATCTGACTCGTGGATGCCAAATGCTGAGCCAGTGATCTGTTTTCTCTTACTCTGTGGGTGAAAAACAGGGTGGGGGGATGTAATGCAAAGCAAAACATTGGTAATACGTGGCTGTTTGTCTGTTTCTTCTAGGAAGTCTGTGTTATTATTGTAGGCTGCAAATGCAGAGTTCATGGTAGTTCAACTCTGGTCATATTTGTGACCCTGGACCACAAAACCAGTCATAAGGGTACATTTTTCGAAATAAATAAAATAAAGTTGAATAAATAAGCTTTCCATTGATGTATGGTTTGTTAGGATAGGACAATATTTGGCCAAGATACAACTATTTGAAAATCTGGAATATGAGGGTGCAAAAAAATCTAAATATTGAGAAAATCGCCTTTAAAGTTGTCCAAATGAAGTTCTAAGCAATGTATATTACTAATCAAAAATTAAGTTTTAATATATTTACAGTAGGAAATGTACAAAATATCTTCACGGAACATGATCTTTACTTAATATCCCAATGATTTTTGGCATAAAAGAAAAATCTATAATTTTGACCCATACAATGTATTTTTGGCTATTGCTACAAATATACCCCAGCGACTTAAGACTGGTTTTGTGGTCCAGGGTCACATTTTTCAGTCTTTCTGCGCACACCCTATGCAAAAAAGCATAATGAGGATTTACCTTTAATCATCCTCTTTGTTTTAATAGTGCGATCTCTAGGTTTCAGCCAGAGACTCGGCGGCCTTTTCCCATCATGTGCGTGAGCATTTTTACTGTGATAAAGGTAAAGCAGTGGATAACTGTGGATAAACAAGGAAATACCTCTCGTAAATTGATTGGTGGTACCTCTTTACTCCTGTTGTGGGAGGAAATTATAGCTTTATTTGAGCCTTTTCTAACTTCAACCTACCAAAGCTTTTCCAGTTGTAAATTGAACGACCTGCTCCCTTTTCAAGCATGTTTTGAAAGCCAATTAGTGGGAATCACAGCTTGGAGTCATTATATTTTGTTATAGGAAGAAAATACTTTTGTTACCAAGATACACTCTTGCATCATTCTGCCTAATACCTCTCAGATGGTTCTGATTTAAACTTTCATTCTAGATAACCTTAAATTTAAATGTTTAGCATCAAGGGAAGTGAGAAATTATTTCACAACCCTCTGGAGCCTTTAATTCATCATTTCTTGACTGTATACTTTACACTTGCTTTGAAATACCACATGCAGCTGTCCGCTTGTTAGTTTAAGTATTTTTATGACCCACACATTGAGACCAAAATACGTCGTATCCACAGGTGTTGACTCCAAATCGCTCCGAACATCACAGACCTCTTATTGTCAACATTTCCCTCTGACGTGTTCGTTTCTTTGTCATTTTGAGTGTTTTTGTCGTGTTTTGAAAAACGGCTGTGCATGCGAACCCCTCCTTCATTTCAGGCCTCAGAGTGGCTGCCCCGTTGCAATTATTCAATTAGCTGAATGCATTTGATTTGTTTCCAGATCCCCATGATGTCTTGTTAACAACATTTGTCTTGCATTAAGGTTACATTTGTAAATGCTTGAGTGCAAAAGAATTTGCTCCAAACATTACTAATTTAGTTGTCAGGCATTTAAAGTAGTAATTGAGAGCAGAGGTTATAACAAAAAACACAGATCAAGTATGTTGTTAGGCCCTCTTCTGCTTTTGGCCGGGATTAGCGATATCCGTGATATCTGTGTGCTGCTGCTCTCAGAATGTCCCAGGTATTTGAACAGAAATTTAAGAACCTTATTTTTGCACATTTTCACATATATCATGGTAATTTAGCATTTAAATCTGTTTCGCAAAATTATTTTACAGTCTTTCTTGATTTAACGTTCAGTCTATGTCAGCCAGAAGACTGTGAGGGAAAAAAGGGATTTCAAATCCGATATGAAAACGGGAAATAATCAGTTTTAGTATCTTAAAAATGTTAAAACATATGACTTAAAAAGAGGAACATTTACTCATGCTTCAACTGAAGTACTTTGAATCATCTCAAATCATTCTGGATGACATGATAATCAGGTTTTAGACTTTTGGATCTCACTGTAAATCCTTTCATGTTTTACAGCACCAAAGTAAAAGCCTAAGATGGATATTTAGGAACTAGATCCCCTGTTTATCAGAATGAGATAATGATGAAAATTGAGAAGGGGTTATGGGTTGGGAAGTGAATTCTGTTTCATTTGGTAGGTGTCTGGCTTTTATTCTGCCAAAATCCACAATTGCCCCTAATTTAAGGCAGTTTGTATGTTTGATCAAAGACGGCAGGCTTGTAATGAGACAGAGGTGTGAGGAAGCCATATGAGAGTCCTGACATTCTTGAACTGACTACTTTTTGGGTAAGAAACTGTAAGAGCCTCAACAATAAGTCACCAGATGGTGGTCCACTTGTTCAACGTCAAAATAAGCAGAATTATTAAAAGATTGTGTTGATATAATCAATATGTAACTGTTATTGTCTTTCTTTATTACAGAATGTAAAATAGAAAACT
Organism: Sinocyclocheilus grahami; assembly: GCF_001515645.1. Taxonomy (NCBI): domain Eukaryota; kingdom Metazoa; phylum Chordata; class Actinopteri; order Cypriniformes; family Cyprinidae; genus Sinocyclocheilus; species Sinocyclocheilus grahami. The sequence continues at coordinate 575,981 of NW_015505407.1, forward strand.
GTGAGGCTTGTTTTAGCCGAAACTTTTGCACAAAATGTAAGGAGGGCCTGTATTCACACAGAGGGCGGTGTTTCTCCAACTGTCCTGAAGGATTCACCGTCAACGGCACCATGGAGTGTGTAGGTGAGTGAACTGCACACGCCAGGGGTTTACAACCTTTTGCTTTCATTGACAGAGAACTTACAGGTGCATCTCAATAAATCAGAATGTCGTGGAAAAGTTCATTTATTTCAGTAATTCAACTCAAATTGTGAAACTTGTGTTGTTTCAGTTCTAATATGTTGTACAACAGCATTTTCTAGTATATATTGCTTATGTGTCTTTTTCAGTCATAGGAAAAATTAATGCCTAGGTGCCATTTTAGAAAACCGATTTGTAACGTAAATTCATGTTAGATTTTAAAGGGGTGGTTGATTGCGATTTCCCTTTTTTTAACGTTAGTTAGTGTGTAATGTTGCTGTTTGAGCACAATATCTGCAAAGTTGCGGCGCTGAAAGTTCAATGCAAACTGAGATATCGTCTTTTAAATTTCTGGCAGTTTAATGCCTACAAAAACGGCTCGTAGGGACTACAACGAGTTACTTCCCGGGTTTGTGACATCACAAATCCAGAAAAACCCCGCCCCCGGGAACATGCAACAAAGGGGGCGAGGCCATGCTGTGCTGCTTTAGAGAAGATGAAGAGATAACTAGGGGTGCACGTAAAAATATATTCATATATGAATCGCGATTCTGTCGTCTAACGATTCTAATGGATTCACAAGATTCAAAATCAATGTTCTTAAGCAGCGGTTCTTAATCCTGTTCCTCTCGTCCCCTGCTCTGCACACGCTCTGCTCTGCTGCATCTCTCTCTCTCTCTCTCACTCTCTCTCTCACACACACACACACACACACACACACACACACACTAAGATCATCCAACAATGAACTGTTCCATTTATACACTTATTTTCACATATGAGAAGCGTTATACATGGACGCGCGTGTGGTTGCGTACTGTATTAAAGCTTTAATCAGGATAAAACCGTATATTAAAAGCTAACAGAAGCAGTAGCATTTACAAATAACAGCATATCTAAAAGTATGAGACAACAACAATCAAAAAACATACCATTAAGAGCCGTGCTTGCACAGGTTCTGCGTGATCCTCTTCACTAATATCCTCTGCGTCTCAATCGGGCTCAAACTGATAAGCAATATTGACGATGCCATTGTTTACAATACAACTGGCGCTCATGCTGCTGAGCTGAGGAGCGGGACGTTTATATGCGCACTAGAGGCGGTTTAGCCAATCACAACACACTGTACTAGCTAACCAATCTGAGCCCATCACGTATTTTTGAGGGAGGGGCTTCATAAAAGCAGGAAATGATCAGCGCGTTTATGGGAGAAGGGACAGAGCGGTGTAGAATAAAGGTAAAATATGTGAAAAATAATGTTTTTTTTTAAATTTTAAACGAAGCATTAACACATGTTAGACTGCACCCCATAAACACAATCAAGCCTAGAAAAAAAACAGTCAACCACCCCTTTATACATTTTACCAGCAAAACTGAACAGCAATTTTCTGCCTCATGCTTAATTATGGGAATGTTATGCTTTGTTATGTTTGACAAAAATTGGTTAAACATGAAAAACAAATTGTGAATGTTAAATAAAAATAGAACTTTACCATTTTTTAAACTGAAAGCCAAATAATGTCACTTCTACATTTTTGTACTTTAAAATGACACAATGACTAAATTTGACACAAAGACAACATTTTTGTAGTTATTGCAGTTTTTAATAAATATTTATTATATAAAGGTTTATTTTATTAAAATGCACCATCCTCACACAATAATATCATGTTTTATAACAGTAATATTTAAAAATCGGAATCTAATCTGGTTTTATATTGTATATATCCAGTATATAAGGTTTTTGGTTTAGTGCATGTCATCAGATGTTGTGGGCACATGATACTTCTGTCATAGAATGACTATGTACTGTATATGGATATGGTTGTTGCGACTCAGTTATGCTGATGAAATTATAAAACTGGGAAGTTCTCGGATAACCATTTTCTATTTCTTCAAATTTTGTTTTCCTTTTTTCTGTGGTTTCTCAATCGCTGTTGAGAGGAACGTTGGCACAAGGCCTGTTGGAAGTTTTTTTTTTTTTTTATTTCTTTTGAAAATATTTCTGTCAGAAGCAAGCAAACACAGCACTAATAGCATTACTCTCAATGGTGGTGCTGGCTCCTCCAGGCTGTTTGGTCTTTAAATGGAGAGCCTCGACTTCCAGTGTGACATTTTCCCAAAGTTTATGATACCTCACCTGCGTCAACGGGTCAGTCCACCACTTTGTTATGTGCATTTTTCAGTCTGTGATTGTTTTTGGCTGAGATGAGTTCCCTTTGACCTTCCTGCCCCTAAACACATTAGACAGAAAAAATTGGATACTTAGAAAAAACTTGAAACCGCTCCGTGCAATTGAAAGTCTACAGCCTGACAGCTTGTCATTACCTAAAATGAATAAAAAGGGAGCCTACCTCATACAATCATAACACATGCTCTGCGTTTTAGCAAAATGCAATTGGAAAATGTGAGTGATGCTGGATTTTATAAGTCTGAATCTCCGCTGTGAATTCTTTGGGGTTTTCTAATGCAGTTTCTTCAACTTTTGATTGGAGTAACTTATTTCTCAGACCCCCGTCATTCATTCTACACTCTAAAAAAATAATGTGTTAACGTTTTCAGTTTTCATAAATTTTCTTGAGTTATGACAACTTCTAATGAAATTATGTTAAACCAACAAACTATATTGGGTTAGAAGAGCTTAATAATTTGTAACATAAACACATATTTTTAAGTTCAAAAAATATAAGTTGCTCCAACTAATGGATTTGTGGGCCTGGAACCAATTTATATTATCTTCTTTCAATTAAAATCCACATATATCATAGCACACGCTAAATGCAACTTAGAATGTATATTTAATGAGCAAATAAGATGTTCTTTGTTGCTGGCATTAGTGCAGTCATTGCTAATAGAGCCAATGTACTGTTTACCTTCATGTGGTCTACTCTTCAGCACAGTGGTAACCACAAAAACTTCAACATAACAAAAACTCTTTAAAATGTCAAACATAGCAGCATTACACACTAACAGGTATTTCCCTTCACTAAAAAACACATAAAATAACTTAATTTCAACATTTAATATCCTTATACAGTTCTATGCAAACCATGCTGAGAACTAGAATTCCACTGCCCAGTTTCCAAAGTTAACAAGACAATTTTATTGAGTTATTACAACTTTATTTTTAAAGAAATTCAATTAACACAGAAATTTGAGTTTAAATTACACACAATATTAAGGTACCATAATGATCAACATTATTATGTCAACTGAACTCAACAAAATAATCAAAGGTTAAAAGGTTTAATTAAATGATTGAATTAGAATGTTTAACTTGCAACCATGCATTTATTTAAGCTGTGGTAACAGGTCCCCTGAATCATGTAAAAAATTGGTTATTCTGTTTTTTTTTCTTTGTCTGTGTTTCTTTGTTGCAGTCCAATGTGACCTAAGTGAGTGGAGTCCATGGGGCCCTTGCATGAAGAAGAACAAAACATGTGGCTTTAAAAAGGGTAACCAGACCCGTACCAGGGAGCCCTTACAACTTCCAAGTCCTGGCACTTTCACAGGGGCTGCTCCGCCCTCGGGCTGCGTCCCAGAGACACAGACCCAAAGATGTACCGTGCAGAAAAAGATCCCTTGCAAAGGTAAATCACAGAAAGAATAAAAACACAAAATATTGGAATGTGGATGGATAGGAAATACTTGTGCGGAAAGGAATGCGTGAAATCTGTTATCCAACTTCAATATGCGTTTTTGCAAATTACAGATTTGTTGCTTCATTGATCATTTATCTTTTTTTGGCCACTCGGAAAAACATGTAAACAATCTCCTGGAACTAATTTGATTTAGTTTATTCATGGTTTTTGACATAATACGGTGCAAATAAATCCTTGAGTGTTCCCAGTAAATAAACAGAAGCCCAGCTGGTTTGTAATCTTTTCGTTGCTGGCTGCGGATCTGAGGGCGGCATTTTGTTTGTTGCTTTAACTTACTGGAAATTGAGGTTAATATGCTGCTCTGGCTCTCGAGCAGGAAAATAACGTTGGTGGACCTGTAGTGGACCTGTTGACTGTAAACTGTTTGTAAATGTCTGAATATGTTGTTTCTCTCTACCGTTATACTCTTCTGGATGGCTTGTGTAGATTTCAGCCTAAAATATAGGAGATTGCATTAACAAAAAGGCTTTTAATGGCCCAAACAAGAATTTTTAGCTCATTGGTTAATTCAGTGGTTACATCACCGTTCAAAAGTTTTGGGTCAGTTCTATTTTTTTTCTTTTAAAAGAAATGTTACTTTTACTCAGCAAGGATGCATCAAAATAACAAGTGACAGTAAAGACTTTTACATTATTCTAAAAAAAATCTATTTAAAATAAATGCTGTTCTTTTGAGCTTTCTATTCATCAATGATGAAAAAATGTCAGGGTTTCCAAATAAATAAATGAATTAAGTAGCACAACCGCTTTCAGCTTTCCCATAGCAGTAATAAATTACAGTTTAAGATAAAATAGCAAACAGTTATTTTAAATTGTAATAATATTTCAAATAAATCAAATAAATTTAGCCTTCGTGAGCATACTTTCAAAACATAAAATCAATTTTTTTTCTTTTTGCGTTTTGTTTCAGTATTATATTTTTTATTGTCTATTGATAATACTATTCATTATAATATAATCAATAGTTTAAGTAACTTTTCATTATTCAAGTTAAGCTGAATTAATTCTTTTAGCATTATTTTCAGTATACTTTGTTGCCATTAAAAGAGCCATTAAAAACTTTGTGCTGCTCTAAACCTGAATGACATTTTTATCCATGAAAACAAGGATGAAAAGATGATCGTAAACCGTTAATCTTAAAAAGCACATAAAAGTATGATACACATAGTCATTATAATTTGCATGCATACAAGAATGTCTGTTTATTTATTTTTATAATTTTATTTTTTTACACAAGTGTAGTGCAGTGAGTGGAAAAGAAGAAATTGCAGCAAACCTCAAACTTCACTGGATCTTGTGTTCGTTGTCAACTTGATAGTTTTGATGTCTGCTGGTGAACAAGATTTGAGAACTAAGGAAGGACATTTCAAAAATAAAAATAGCTAGTTTGATCTGATTATTTTCATTAATGTTTCATGAAATTTACAACTGAATAGCTTACAGCAGACCTTGCAATGTCATTGCCAATTCAGAAATCAATCCAGGCTAATAAAACGTTTTTGTGTAATTGTGATGGCTTTCACTCATAGTCTATTTTTGTATTTTCTCTTTTATGTTTTCCAATATACAGTATATACAGTATTCAAGCAATTTATGTCAGTTTATGAAACTACATGACTCATGAGTTAATCGTAAGCTAATCATAATATCACACTTTGAGTGTTTCTTAAAATACTGTAAACACCTGATTATAACTTCTAGAGCTCTTAGTTGTCTTCACACTGTTGAGAAACAGTGCTTTCCTGGAAATTACATATTATTCTGTGTGAACAGCCTCACAAGATCAAGTGCTCACTGTCCTTCTGTCGGGAGAATTAAGCTCCATGCTTTGCTGGACTAGGTGTGACAACGCCATTTGAGAAATGAGAGGCAAATTTACTCTGCATGACGTCCGTATTTGTGGAAAGAATTTCCACCCGGGGTCCATAAGAGTAATTAACAGTGAAATATTATAAACTGCCCCATAAAAGTGCTGTGACGCCTGCCAAATTTCTAAACTTAGAGGGTCCACTTGTCGGCAAAGCTTTCGAAGAGAGAGAGATAGAGAGAGCTATGGTGAACTAATAGGCCTGGACACATGTAAAGTAATTTGTTTGTAGTTCACTCTCATAACATCATGCTTTCCCTAACCATGTTAAGATAGGATCAGTTATGTGCCGGCTGGAGTCAAAGCATGTTTTTTGCCCGAAAAGCAAAGCAGTTCTCACTTCTCAGGGCAAAAAGAAGTAATGCGACTCAGGTGTAAAAAAAAAACAACTAATATGTTATGGGTTGCATGACCCGATTGCCCTCCTTTTTTCTCAGTGCGTAAATGTGTAGCTCGTGCAAAATTAGCAAGGCTCTGAATACATCTGCAGGAGTTGGCTGACAGGGCTGCTGTAAAAATCACAGGGGGCAGTGCTTGTATAACAGCTGTGATTTACTGGTCTGCAGATCTCACGCTTTGTGTTGATTTTGCCAAGCTCTCCCCCCCCCTTTCTTTTCTCTTTCCTGTAGCTTAATAAATGTCTTTGCACGAAACCTGAATACACTAAACGCGTGATTGCCTTTGTCAGGCGATGGTGTTTAGGTTGGATTGAGCAGCGCTGTAATTATTGCTGTCATTAATGAATGGATCCTCCCCAAGCGCTCTTACCAATTTATCAAAGCTAACAAGTCTCTTCCATGTGGATCCAAAGTTTAAGACTCCATTTCCTTCCATGTTTTTTCATTTCACCTCGGTTTTAAAATCGTGATTAACTGACACTCGAGAGGCATTTTGTAAACTTAAGGCCTCTGAATTCTTCACATGAACAGGATTGCTGTTCTCAAAGCAATGAATACTAAACAATTGAATTGAGTTAGACTTCTTTTGTTTGATTTGTGGAAATCTTCTCACTGATAAGACTATGATATTATGCTTTTATACAATACATACAACATTTATCTCTGGTCCTCTAATCTGACTGGATGAATCTGGGACATTAACAGCAAGTTATTTTATGAGTGATGAGTGAGTCAGTGAATCATTCATTCAAATGATTTGTTCAAAACACACCGATTCATTCAGGAACAAAACAAGTGACTCGCTGCGTTCCATTCTGAAGAGCTCATCCCAGTTCCTTATTCACTAATCCCTTCGAAATCCCCTCTCTTGCTTGGAAGGCGCTTTGCGTCATTTTGCCAAGCTAGTAAAGGAGGCGCCGTCACACAATTAAACCTATGCAAAGAATCATGGAAGCAAAGTCTTTCATTCCGAAGGGCCCTTTGAAGTGGCCAGTTTTGAGCACTTTGGTTTGGAACGACCTTTCAGTATGGCAGCCATGATTGTTCTCACTCCAAAGTGCCCTTCATAAGTGGCTTTAGTCAATGAGTGAGTCGCTGAATCATTCATTTAGCTGATTTGTTCAAAACATACTTATTCATTATTGTACAAAACAATCAAATGTCTTTTATGAGTTAGTCACTGAATCATTCATCCAATCGAATTGTTCAAAACATGCTGCTGATTTGTTTAGGAACAAAATAAGCAAGTGTCTTAATAAATGAGTCATTGATTTATTCACTCAACCAATTTGCTCAAAAACAGTAACTCATTTATAAACAAAACACCACTACTGTGTGTTACTCTGAAATGTGCAGCGGCTATACTGTGGCTTTGTTTGAAACCATTTTTGTTAGTGGAGCAAAACTAACTAAATATTTGGCCATATTGTGTCGAGTAAACATATCATTATAATATTAACGTAATGTTTATTGATCTGTTGTGTAAAAGCAAAAGCACTCCCAAAAATAATTCTGAACAGTGTTTGCGATTTCCTGCAGCGGAAAAACAGTAAAACAGAAAACTTTCTCTTGTAATATTGTGGAAATATTTAGTTGTTGATGCTTCAATAATGTAACAGGCATAACTGCAAACAACATCATACTGTATCTCTGACATACAGTATATAGGTTTTATATATTGCAGAATGAACTGCTGTTTGTGCTTTACAGGTAATTAGAATGCTAATTATTACTTGTTATTAGATTCAAGTCCATTAAACTTTTCTTTAATATTTGCCAAATAAAGTGGTCTTTTATGTGTTTACGATGATGCCATTTCAAGTCAAAAATCTGTAAACGTGAATCTGCTTTTTTATATAACTCTTATTAACAATCAAAGGTTTAATTAAACAAATATTTGTTTGTGTCATTTCCATTCTATTTTTAATTATGCATTTTATGTAGAAACAAATGCAACAGTTTGTGGTATAATATCAGGGCCTTGAGATGAGCAGAGAGACAATTCCAGGAGCCACAGAGCGGCTGTGTGTGTGGCTCATGTTATCAAGTGCAGAGTGAATGCTCTCCAGCACCAAATGAGTGTTGACTTTGGTTTCCAGGGAACACTGAGACTCACAACACTAACTTCATAACAAATATCAGTCAGTCTGGAGGCCCTGACTCCCCCTTGTAGTACTGCAAGTGAGGCTGATGGGAAACAAACCAGCCTGTGTTTTTCAGTGCTGGACAATACTACAGTTACTACAGGACAATACTACAGTTCAGCATGACCTAATCAGTATTTATAATCATAACGTTTATGCATACATTTTTGTAGAGTTGTATATACGTTTAAATGTTCACAGCTTTAGAAATATATATATTTTGTATCAATCCTTTACATTTACATTAAAAATAGCTACACTTTACTATTATATAGATATTTTTTATTTTTCTAATTAACTTGAAATACAAAATTACATGTATTAAAGCTTAATTGTATATCTTGAATTAAGTTGACATTTTTTCTTTTAAAAAAAAATATAAATTGAATAAAATTTTGAGGTTTATTCCGAAATCAATAAAAAAAGAAAAAGGGGTCAGAAATATAAATCTTATGAAAAAATACATACGGTTTTGTCTCTCAAGTATATTTACATTGTTTTTTACTTAAAAACAAGACAATAATACATCTTGGGTTTTCTAATTGCAACTTGCTTTTATTCAGGAGAAAATAAGAAGAATCCACAAAATCGTGGAGAAAAAAATGGCAAGAACCGCGGACGAGATTCCAAGGAAAGTGGCAAAGGGGGCAACAAGAAAAAAAAGACCCCGAACCGGTCCACCACTGTTCCTACCATTACAACGAGCATGGTGACCTAATCTTATGGTGGTGTCAGGTGGGCTTAAGAAAGGAGAATGCCTGGCCCATCTTCGTTGGCTGAAGACAAAAAGGTTTTGATTGTGACAATATCAAAATTATGCAAAAAAGAAAAAAAAAGTAATAATGCTGCTAAACGTAAAACATGTTCAATGAGAACTGGAGGATTGCTGTACTGAATAATGAACTGTGTAAATTGAGTAAAGTTTGAGGGAACCAAGGAGCTAGGTTGGTTAGTCTCATGCTATTTGGAAGCACCCAGAAAGACTGTGCGTGAACAGAGTTGTCTGCTTGTAAGCCTTTCCACAGGAAACAACATCGTTTGTGGTTGGCAAAATGTTCCATATGTTCCTCAGACCTATCAGAAAGGTTTCTGAACTACAGACGACACATCTAAAATACATTAGAATCTCTTGTGGTTCAGCTAATCTAGTTGTAATCGCATTCTTTTTGAGTTGGATCTCCTTATGTTCATGACAGGTAGCAAACAGTCTAGAGTCTGTCTGTGAGTCAGTCTCGGAGTAAAAAGTGATTTTTTTTTTAACAAAAGAAGACACTGGAACTGATATTGTGGTTTACAGAGAGAATATGGAGAAAGAAAAACTTTAATGATGATGAAACTATCCAAATATGATGCAAAATTTTTTATTATATACCTAGAGACAAACGCACTTATAACTTAAAACTGATTTGCGGTTTTACTTGTTTTAGTGTTCTATGTAAAATAAAAGTCTTGCGATTAGGGGAAAATAAATACAGTATTTTCTGCACAGAAGAAGGCAGCAATAATATGAGCAATGTACAGTGCTGAAGTATGTGTATGAAAGATTGTGTGTGTGTCAGATATGTGTTTTTGAATCTGTTTTCTTATGTGCACCTTTATGTTGTGAGGCGAGGGGAAGAGAGAGGTCAACAGAAGTCTACAGTAGCTACACTTCTTGTGACCAAGCCATTGAGGAACTAAACCAGCATAATGCCTAAACTGCGTTGATTATATGCTTTATAGGTTTTTCATTGCTCCGATATCATGGTTCCAATATATTCAATATATCACATCATTCATAATGCTTTGCAACATACAGTATCAATATCTGAGGAAGTAATGCTGTACATCATACAGTTATTTACATGTAGCATCCAGTCACACTTTTCATAGTCTGTTTTCTGTAGCCTATTGACCAGGGCTGCATTTTCCAAAAGCAGAAGCAGATCGTAGAACCACTGGTGCTTATGGTTTCTATGATCTACTTAGGCTTATGATGCTTTTGGGAAATGCAGCACAGATCAGTGGGTGTTCACCATATACACCCCTAATGAGAATTATGACACTGAAAATGTCAGCTTCTGTTAATCTTGATGCAATATATTGTTATTATATATATATATTTCTATAAAAGTCTACAAGGTAAATAAACATCTAAATAAACATTTGGTTGAAGTTTATATAAATGTTTTTTTGTCTGTGTATTTATGTATATTTGTATGGGAGACCGGGGCTAGTTGTCACATGTCTCTTAAACCTTCGGTCCAGTCTGAGGTCCTGAGCACTCTGGAGAAGGTTTGTGTGTTTCTCTTATCGCTTCAGAGGTTTGTTCCATTCGACCGTAAGTGCTCTGCGAAGTAGCCTAGACATCACAGGATATTCCGCCATGATTCCAGTTCATTAAAGGGCACTTTAAGGGCATTAAAGTGCGCGAGACGTGACTACTATGCAAATCTTATGATTACGGTTAAATAACCCTTCACACTTCTGTAGTAGCCTAAGTTTCGTCTGTGTGTGAAGATGCTGCAGGCAGTGGTGTGGAGCAAATCCGTGTTCTTAAGTGAAGTAAACTTCAGCCGATTTCCCGTGCTCAGGGAGTATAGGGAGCAATGGACACTTGTCAATCGGAACACAGTTCATGCATGGGGCTCTCTTCAATTAAGTGGGCAAAATGGGGAGGGGGTTAATTATATATAATTTATTTGTATTGCGTCCCCCCGAAACACTTTTGTGTTTTCTGGTAGCCTACAAATTACAGTTTTTCCTCCTTCCTAAAATTATTTCTATCACAAAAGTTTTGCGAGTGAACGCAAATGCATGTAAATATATTCTTCCCCTCGATAAACTGCTTTCTCTCGCAAAAGTATTGTTTTTCTGCCTCCTCAAATTATTTCAATAACGCAAAATCATTGAAATATAGTCAAACTTTCTCCCGCGAAACTTTGCGTTCCCTCGAGAAACTTTGTGTTCACTTGCAAAAGTATTAAATTGATTTTCCTCCCTCCTCAAATTATTTTTTTTAGCACAAAAGTTTTGCGAGTGAATGTAAAATTTCTCGGACAGGGAACGCAAAATCATTTAAATGGAATTTTCTCCCAAGACTTAGCGTTCCCTTGCAAATGTATTGTGCTCTCTCTCTCTCTCTCTCTCTCTCTCTTCGCGAAATTTGTAGGCAACTGTTTTTCGCATTAGTCAAATCACAAAGATTTCGCGGGCTAGCGAATTTCTCTGGCGGAGAACTCAAAAGTTTTGAGAGAGAACGCTCAAGGATTGAAATATAGCCTAATATTTCGTCCCATCTAATTTTTTCCCCTTTCACCTTTAGGGGCTCCGTACATTAACAAGCCTGTATAATGCACAATGAAACTTCAATTCATGAAAAACATTATCCATATGCCCTCGTCTGATTATTTCGAACATTTTTGCTTAGTAACAGAACTCCTCCCTCTCAGTCACGGGGGGGACTCCCTGGGGGCAAATGAGGCCAAAAGTCTCCCGCATGTAATAATAAAACATTAGTCACATTTAAATGCAGATTCAAAACTCATCTGTTTCTGTTTTTCGCATTAGTCAAATCACAAAGATTTCGCGGGCTAGCGAATTTCTCTGGCGGAGAACTCAAAAGTTTTGAGAGAGAACGCTCAAGGATTGAAATATAGCCTAATATTTCGTCCCATCTAATTTTTTCCCCTTTCACCTTTAGGGGCTCCGTACATTAACAAGCCTGTATAATGCACAATGAAACTTCAATTCATGAAAAACATTATCCATATGCCCTCGTCTGATTATTTCGAACATTTTTGCTTAGTAACAGAACTCCTCCCTCTCAGTCACGGGGGGGACTCCCTGGGGGCAAATGAGGCCAAAAGTCTCCCGCATGTAATAATAAAACATTAGTCCCATTTAAATGCAGATTCAAAACTCATCTGTTTAGCTGTGCATTTACTGAATGATCACTGTGCAATGTCCGAACTGATTGCACTATATTGTATGTATAATCGTTTTCTATTCTTTTTTATAATTCAACTTTTTTTTTTATTGTTGAACAGTCAAAACTTCGTACATCACCACAGTATTCAATATTCACCTTTCCAAACAATTGCATATTCAGCCACTAGTCACCATCAATGTAATAAAACAAAAGCACATGGAAATGTAACAGTTGTTAAGGAGTCCTGCTCATCAATCACACCATTTTTATATGCTGCCAAAAATGATCCCATGTTTTTTTCATTTCTCCCTCACTCTGCAGTCTCCCCAACATGCACTCATATGATGCAATTTCAATCATCCCATCAATCCAATCTTTCAAATCTGGGGTTTTGGGGCATTTCCAATTGCGCAAGATCGTCCTGGCAGCTGTGATACAACCAATCTTAATAAGGGTAAAAGCATTTTTTGCTATATTAGGTACAGCTGATTTATCTCCAAG
>NW_015505407.1:589360-596636 GCF_001515645.1 Sinocyclocheilus grahami
ATTATCACTGGATTTGAGTCCCATTTAGCTCCAGAACTTTGCGAGAGAATACTAATGGGATGAAATGGTGAGGCAAGTTTCTGTTCTATTTTGATCCATTCCAACTCAGAGTCTGTCTCACTCCAATGTTTAGCCAGTTTGGCCATTTCAAAAGAGAAATTATACATCCTCACATCCGGTAATCCAAGGCCCCCCTTGTCCCTTGGGGAAATCAATGTACTCATTTTAATCCGAGGTCTTTTTCCTTCCCACAGAAAATCCTTGATAATTTTATCATATCTTTTAAAGACGGGGTCTGGAATGTTCACAGGTATCATCATGGATATATAATTGAACTGTGGAGCAATAACCATTTTGACAACATTCACTTTACCCCATCGAGAAAGTTTCAGCTGTTCCCATTTGTCCACATTATTTTTTATCTTTGACAGCAGTGGGTCATAATTCAACATCATTATATCTTCCAAATTCTGAGTTAGTTTAACCCCAAGGTACTTCATACCCTTTGGAATCCATTTAAAGCCAAATTGGGTCACTGTATGGGCATGACATGTTCTAGATATCGGCATAGCCTCAGATTTCTTCCAGTTTATTTTGTATCCTGACACATTTGAATATAACTGAAGAATTCTCATTAATGGAGGTAAAGATTTGAGAGGGTCACGAGATAACAATAAAATATCATCTGCAAATAGCATTAATTTGTGTTCCATCCCCTTCCCTACCCCCCTTACTCCCATAATGTTTGGGTCTGCCCTAATCATAATGGCCAAAGGCTCTAAAACTATTGTGAATAATAACGGGGACAATGGGCATCCCTGACGAGTGCCCCTTGAAATAGTAAAAAATGGGGAAGTCATGCCATTTGTCATCACTGCTGCTCTAGGATTTTTATATAATAAACTAACCAATGTCCTAAAAATATGACCAAACCCGAAATTCGACTGGACTAAAGATATAGCTGTGATCGGGGTGTTCTCTGAAGCGTTTAGCCACATCAGCTGAATGAATTAGCCTTCTCACATTATCGGCTGATGACCTTCCCTTGATGAAGCCCACTTGGTCCTTGTGAATTATACCTGGTAGAACCTTCTCCAGCCATGAAGCCAAAATTTTTGCCAACACCTTACAGTCCACATTAATAAGGGTTACTGGTCCAAAATTAGCAGGATCCGTTAAATCCCTATCCTTTTTAGGTATCAGTGTTATCAATGCTTCCATAAAAGTACTAGGTAACACTTCAGTTTCAAACGCCTCTGTATAGACTTCTGTTAAAATTGGAGCCAATATGTCGACATACTTTTTGTAGTATTCTGACGGAAGCCCGTCTGCCCCCGATGATTTGCCAGGCTTCATAAAGGTTATTGCAGCTCTGACCTCTTCTTGTGTAATGGGAACGTCTAGAGACTCTGATTGTAAGACATCTTATTTAGTCATCTTTATATTAGAAAAAAATGGTTTCAGTTTTCCTTCATCCGAACTACCTGAAGATGTATATAATTGTTTATAGAAGTTCTGAAAAACCTAAATTATTTCTTTTGTCAGTGAGACCATAGTATTCCATTTCTTAATGGCCGGAATAATGTTAGCAGCGTTTTGTTGTTTTAATTGTCTGGAAAGGAGCTTGCCCGCTTTTTCACCTCCTTCGTAAAACCTAGTTCGTAGTCTAAATAATGCATACTCAGCTTTTTTATTGTATATATCATGTAACTGAAATTTGTATTTACAAATATCCTGATATAAATCATTAGAGTAAAGTCTAGCCAACTCCTTCTCCATTATACAAATAGTTGTTTCCAATTTCAGAACCACATCTCTTCCTTTTTCTTTCTTGCTGCTTGAGCAATACATTTTCCTCTAATATATGCCTTTGAGGCCTCCCATACAGATACTAATCTATCAGTGCTTCCAATATTCAATTCAAAGAAAGAGGTCAGATCATCAGCCAACAATGTGCCAAAACATTCATCTTGTAATAATGCAGTATTTAAACGCCACCTTCCCTTTCTACCAACTTCTGTGTACAAAATTATTTGTCCCTCTTTGTCCCCAAGAATCTTGTTTATCTTATTAATAAAATCCAGATCTGCCTTATTTGGGGCATATACTGTACATTGCATAATATCACTTTAACTCCATTAATGAGAGTTTCTAGCATCGTCTTTAGCTTTATAAGTCTCTCATTTATTAGGATTATTACCCCATTTTGTTTGCTCGTAAATGATGAATAAAATACATGTCCCACCCAATCTCGTTTGAATTTTAGTGCTTCATTATCTGTTAAATGGCTTTCTTGGACAAAAGCAACATCTACTTGTTTATGTTTGCGATATGACAGGACCTTTTTTCTTTTAATTGGGCTTCCACATCCGTTAATATTCCATGTTATAAATCTGATGTGACTACCCATGGTAACACTTTACAATAAGGTTCATTAGTTAACTACATTTGTTAACATGAACTAATAATGAACTGCACTTATACAGAGTTTATTAATCTTTGTTAATGTTAATTTCAACATTTACTAACACATTATTAAAATCTTGTTAACATTAATCAATGCACTGTGAACTAACATGAACTAACAATGAACATCTGTATTTTAACTAACGTTAGTGAAGATTAGTAAATACAGTAACAAATGTATTGCTCATGGTTAGTTCATGTTAGTTTATACATTAACTAATGTTTAACTAATGAACCTTATTGTAAAGTGTTACCCTACCCATTTTTTTTTAAAACAAATGAATCGTACATAATCGTGCAAGTAATCAAATGCATTAGGTGACTGCCACCTACATTTTTTCAAGTTAAACAAACAGCAGTTGAACATTTCAAATACAAAAACTACCTTCTGTAACACCCTGTTGCTTAACGAAAAGCAATGAACCCCTCCCACGAACTTAACAACAGAAAAAAAAAGAAATGACCGGTCATACCAAACAATGAGGAACGTCTACGTTCAAACACCCCGAGATTGCGGTCCGTGAAGTGCCGAATCAGCTATCCAGCCTGGTCTCTGGCTGTCAAAACTGTTCTAAGACAGCACAGGTACTCCTCCCACCCAATGCACCTGACCCATCAACTCCACTCGGCGATTTTGCAACAAACATTTGGTCCCTTTATCCTGGTGCCCCACAATGTTCTTTAATGAATTGCTCTGCATCCGCACTCGATGTAAACACCATTCTTCCCTTGCCATGTGAAACGGTGTGAGGCTGGATATGACAGTGTGTATTTGACATTGACACTTCTCAGCATCCTCCGCGACGCAGTGAATTCCCTTCGTCTTCTGGCCAGCTCTCTTGACATGTCGGGAGAGAAGGAAATCCTACATCCATCCCATTCGATCATTCCCTTTTCTCTGGCCGCTTGTAGTACTTTCTCCCTGGCTGAGGAACGCAGAAACTTAATCAGAACTATTCTTGGTGGTCGATCAGCATCGGGCCTAGTTATGTGGAATTCGATTCCACATAACTTCCAGGCGTTTATCGTGCCTTTCGCCATCACCAACGAGCTTCGTGGTGACATCTTCCATGTTTGAGATGCGGCCCTCCGCTTTGTCCAGCCTTTCTTGGATTGCGTTCACCGAGTTTTTGAGATCGGTGACAACCTCTTTGATTGATGACACATCTGTCGCCACCCCTCTTTTCTCTGGCCGCTTGTAGTACTTTCTCCCTGGCTTAGGAACGCAGAAACTTAATCAGAACTATTCTTGGTGGTCGATCAGCATCGGGCCTAGTTATGTGGAATTCGATTCCACATAACTTCCAGGCGTTTATCGTGCCTTTCGCCATCACCAACGAGCTTCGTGGTGACATCTTCCATGTTTGAGATGCGGCCCTCCGCTTTGTCCAGCCTTTCTTGGATTGCGTTCACCGAGTTTTTGAGATCGGTGACAACCTCTTTGATTGATGACACATCTGTCGCCACCCCTTGTAAGGTAGAGTTCATTTGACTTATTTCGGATAATAAGTTTTCCATCTTTGAATCTTGATTTTTCCGCTGGGGTGACGGCGACTCATGTGGCGGCGAGGTCTGTCTCGTTGTCATGCGGCTCGTCGAAATCCCCTTAAAATACTTAGATGTGGAGGTCGACATCTGCTATCTAAGGCACCTTTTTATTTCACAAATATTTATGCTCACCAGGGACGCTAGTTGTAATAAAAATGTGGAGTGAATTTGCTCGGATAAATTGAAAATATTGGTGGGCCTACGGAGCTATACAACTATGCTGCCATCTTCTTCGGCGATCCCACGTGACTCCCATTTTCTATTCTTAACTGTTTTAAATTGATTTTAAACCTCTTAAATCAATTTTTTAAATCATGTTCAAAGTTTTTAAATTCCTTGTTTTATTGTTGTAATTATTTTTTTATTTTATTTTATGTAAAGCCTTGCATGTCATATAGCCTTCATGTGCTCTATCACTGTTATTACCAATTACCCAATTTCTGTCTTTCTTTCAAATCATAACCGAATCCAGCTCTCCTCACATGAACTCAGGGATTCCCCATAGAGAAAACCGCTCCACGTTTTCATCTCTCCTGCTGTGAAACACAACCTCTCTCGTATGGCTCGAGATCTGAGGCAAGGGAAAATGGGGGCCAGAAAGGGATGTTTCTTAAGGGGTGCCTCTGGAACAGCGCGTGATGGAGTGTGTGGGTGGTGGGATTTAAGCTGGCACCGTGTTTGTGGTGTCTACCAGTGAGGCGTAGTGCCAGTGCAGGAGATATACAGTATCTGACCCACTGGAACCCCAGAGGTTTTATGAGACTCAAACATGCATCCTATATATAACCGAATCAATAGCCTACAGCACAACTCATTACATTCCAAATGGAAGCATAAAACCATTATAACGATGAAACCTTTGTTTATAATCACTGGCTGGTGATTCATACGCGCGCGAGCTTTTGAGATGATGGGCATCTACGCTAACAGAAAGAGCCCTCGGTCAGCAGGTGCAGACAGCGTATAAAACTCCTGTGCGTGTCAGGATGGGAGCGCTGGAGCCAAGAACTGTGCCTGACCTGCCTGGGAACTCCACAAACATCTGCTTCCACCCATTGGAGTAGCGTTTGATTCACAGTTTAGGCACTCTCTTATTTGCTCGTATTAGCTGAAGCAATATTCTTGCCGTTTTTTATTTGATTTTTTTTAATCAACCTTATTGAGACCGATAAAGATTATTGCTTTTCTTGGTAAAATAATTATATTCTGCTTATATTATATTGAAATGACAGTAACACAAATAATGGCCCAGGTACAATTGTTTGCTCATTAATAGGTCAGATGAGCTAATATCAACGAGGTAATTAAATAATTTACATAGAAGGATTAATTCAGGTCATCGCAGATTTAGTTTTTCATTGTTTAAAATGTTTGAAAGCCATGTCCAAGTATAGGCCTAGCCTAAAATGTGAAGTCCAGTTGTAAAGAAATTTAATCTGGCGACTTCATTACTTTTTAGCATTATATTGCAGATAAATGCATTTTTAAAAAGGATAAGAAGACGCACGGTACCGTTTGATTGTTACGAGTGTCTTAAGTTTTGACAATAATAGGAAAGTGCTGCCACCTAGTGGTTATTGTACTCCAGCACTAGGGTGTTTGTTGACCACAATATTATCATTTAACTTTGCGGTTTAACTATTATAATTATTTAGATGTTTTTGTTGGCTATATCAGTTTATACTGTTATAGAACCGAATCTACCTTCTTAATAAATAAAAATAAATAATAAAAAATAGTGCCAGTATCAACCAGATTAACAAGATTTCTAAATAAATAGACACTATTCTGAAGTCAAAGAAGTATGTTGACAGTTTCTGACTGTTAAACATATTGGAACATATCCATAGTTAATGTGATGTTGAACTATTTGATGAACTATTTTTGTAAACTTGAGGGGGACTTAATTCAAATATGATCTTGCATGGAAGCATGGTTTAAGGAAACTGCAAAAACATGGCACCCAATTTATATTTATAACCAATTTTATTTTAGGTTCCTAGAAAGTCACACTTTTGTTTGTACAACTTTACAATTTAAAATTTAGGGCAAAAATGTTTTGAATATATCAGCAGCACAGAATGTATGAGAATTATTTCAAATTTCCAATCATTGTATTCATATTGAGACTTATTTATTTTTATTTTCACCTTGAATTCACATAAATGTAACAATGAACACGCAGGAAAAAAACATTTTGATCAACGGCTTTTTTATTCGTCTCCCTCTACTAATTACATGCTAGCCTAGTTTTGTCACTAATACGGGACCGGGATGAACAATAATAAAGATATCATTATCAATCATTGGGTCATAATTATCATCTTCAAAGCCACATAGATAACAAAACGTCCAATGCATCTTACAGGCAAGTTACGTTTTCAGACTGCGACTGACAATTTATTAACATTAATGCTAATTGAAATCTTTAATCAATGTCATGAACGTTCGATTTATATACAGTCATGGCAAAAAAATAAAAACAACAACTTTGTTTTGCCAAGTTTTCTGCTTCAGTATTTGTAGATTATTTTTCCACGTTTCTAGATACTGAAAAACAATGATAAGCATATCCTAAGTTTTAAAGGCTTTTATTGGCTTTTATTGGCAAAAAACTATAATGAGTCAATATTTACAGTGTTGACCATTGTTCTTCATAACCTCTTCAATTCTCTCTGGCATGCTGGATATTAGCTTCTGGGTCAAATCCTGACTGATGGCGATCCATTCTTGCCGTATTAGCTCTCGGAGTTGATCACAATATGTGGGCTTCTGCTTGTCCACTTGCCTTTTGAGGACTGACCACAGGTTCTCTATGGGATTGAAATCCGGGGAGTTGCCTGGTCACGGATCCAAAATTTCAATGTAATGATCTTCAAGCCACTTCTTTATCACTCTTGCTTTGTGACATGGTGCTCCATCATGCTGGAAAATGCACAGAGCATCACCAAATTTCTCATGGCTCATTGGAAGAAGTCGCTCTTGCAGGACGTTTTGATACCATTCTTTATTCATGGCAGTTATTTTTTTGGGGCAGAATTATGAAAGAGCCCACTCTCTTGGTTGAAAAGCAACCCCACACATGGATGATCTCAGGATGCTTCACTGTTGGCACAACACAGGACTCATGGTAGCGTTCACCTCTTCTTCTCCGAACAATCGATTTTCCAGATGTCCCAAAGTCAGAAGGGAGCTTCATTAGAGAAAATAACTTTGCACCAGTCTTCTGCTGTCCAATCCTTGTACTTCCTGCAGAATTTCA
>NW_015505407.1:596671-597099 GCF_001515645.1 Sinocyclocheilus grahami
TTGTCCAAAAGTCTTGGCCTCACTGTGCGTGCAGATGCTCTCACACCAACCTGCTGCCATTCCTGAGCAAGCTCTGCACTGCTGGTGACACGATTCCGTAGCAGACTCCTCAGGAGGAGACGGTCCTGGTGCTTGCTGGACACTCTGGGACGTCCTGAAGACTTCTTCACTGCAGTCGAACCTCTCTCCTTGAAGTTCTTGATGATCCCATAAATGGCTCTTTCTGGTGGAATATTTGTAGCAATTTCCTTGCATGTGAGGCCATTTTGATGCAAATCGATGATGGTTGCACTTATTTCCTTATTTCTTACCATTGCTAACAAGAACACAATGACTGGAAGCGCGTCTTCCCTCCTTTTATAGCAATAAGTCTGCTCTTCTGCTCTTACTAGTATGATAGTGATTTCACCTGACTAGTACTTATTTAC
>NW_015505407.1:598435-606417 GCF_001515645.1 Sinocyclocheilus grahami
AAAGTTTGCTGCTTCAGTATTTGTAGATTATTTTTCCACGTTTCTAGATACTGAAAAACAATGATAAGCATATCCTAAGTTTTAAAGGCTTTTATTGGCTTTTATTGGCAAAAAACTATAATGAGTCAATATTTACAGTGTTGACCATTGTTCTTCATAACCTCTTCAATTCTCTCTGGCATGCTGGATATTAGCTTCTGGGTCAAATCCTGACTGATGGCGATCCATTCTTGCCGTATTAGCTCTCGGAGTTGATCACAATATGTGGGCTTCTGCTTGTCCACTTGCCTTTTGAGGACTGACCACAGGTTCTCTATGGGATTGAAATCCGGGGAGTTGCCTGGTCACGGATCCAAAATTTCAATGTAATGATCTTCAAGCCACTTCTTTATCACTCTTGCTTTGTGACATGGTGCTCCATCATGCTGGAAAATGCACAGAGCATCACCAAATTTCTCATGGCTCATTGGAAGAAGTCGCTCTTGCAGGACGTTTTGATACCATTCTTTATTCATGGCAGTTATTTTTTTGGGGCAGAATTATGAAAGAGCCCACTCTCTTGGTTGAAAAGCAACCCCACACATGGATGATCTCAGGATGCTTCACTGTTGGCACAACACAGGACTCATGGTAGCGTTCACCTCTTCTTCTCCGAACAATCGATTTTCCAGATGTCCCAAAGTCAGAAGGGAGCTTCATTAGAGAAAATAACTTTGCACCAGTCTTCTGCTGTCCAATCCTTGTACTTCCTGCAGAATTTCAAGTTCTTGATGATCCCATAAATGGCTCTTTCTGGTGGAATATTTGTAGCAATTTCCTTGCATGTGAGGCCATTTTGATGCAAATCGATGATGGTTGCACTTATTTCTTTGGAGGTAACCATTGCTAACAAGAACACAATGACTGGAAGCGCGTCTTCCCTCCTTTTATAGCAATAAGTCTGCTCTTACAATCTAATATTACAGTGATTTTACCTGACTAGTACTCATTCACACTTTCACATGTGCTGCTGATATGAATAGTCAATAAATGTTAGCTGGTCATTTTGTATTAGGATCAAAAAACAATTAATTTTGTGTGTGTGTGTGAAAAGTAAATTTTTTTGGCCAATGAAGATTTTAGCAATTATTTAAAATGCATCTGATCACTCAACTACACAATAATCTAGAAACAATGTGAATGAACATCACAACAGCTTAAACAGCTAAATTTATACCACTGCCAAAATTTTGGCCATGACTATACATGTCCATATTTGAATATTCATAAACTGCTATGATCAGATTGTGAATTATTCTTTATCCACTAGAGGGCGGCGCATCATATAAAACGAACTTGTTTCGTTCTGATGGAGAAATTCACTGGACTGTTACAAATTGTGTGAAAAATGCCCGATACTGTTATCATATAGCATTACGAATGAAAATAATGAACGTATATGCTTTCAGTCTGGTCCTGACAAAAAACAGGAAGCTTGCCAAATGGACTCATGAGACTTGATAAAGTGTGAATAATGTTAAGGTTAATTAGGATATTCACTTTGATCGTTATGTGTGAAAACTGCCTCACTTATGATAGAGTTCAAATCTTTTAGACATCAATGTCTCTATTGTGAACGCCTCTGGGCCACATGACAGGTTGCCATGCCGAGCCAATTTTAGCTGCTACCAAGGCATTTGAACTCTAAAATGCTTAATTGGATGCTGTAATTAACAGACCATACTGTTTTCAATATAGGCTTGGCTTCATATGACCTGAAGGTGCACAAACCAAAGTAACCTTAAAATAGAGACAGCAATACTAAAAAAATAAAAATAGAATTTAACAGCTAAAAGAAATGTTAAGGATTTTCCTATCTTAGAATAGCTAGTTAGTGTTGAAATGTTTGAGACTGAGAATGTTCTTTTTTGGATCAGTCAATCAGTGTCAACATGACACTTAAGTCACCTGGCTTTATGGCTCAGAACTAAGCAAAGATGGTAACCGAATAGAGTACATCTAGCACAAGTAAATAGGAAGGCTAATGGATAGGCTAGCTTTTGGCAAGTATTACAGACCCCCTTGTTTTTAACCTCGGACTGAATTCCTTAGTCTATAATTTGGGAGCATTAGGGTGTTTGCATTGTCTTCTCCTCATCTGCTTTTCGATCTTACAGACACATTTGTGCGTCGTAGCCTTTATTTTTGTTGTTTAAGTATAACTCTGGAACATGTTTCAGATTTTGCCCTGCATATTTACATTTGACCATCTTATGCTGATATATTCGTTTTTTTTTAAATGCAGTTTTTGAAACTATGGCTCCATTTCTCAAAACCACAGAACACACAACATGCAAAACGTCGGCTACAAATTCTCTGATCTCTCATTTCGGCCTGTTGTGATGACAACAATCGAGTGTGATGAGGTTTTTGAAAAATGTCTACAGCAAAAATACATCTGGCTCTGTTTGCCGAAACAGACCTCAATGATGTTGTCCCTGACAGAAATATCAGATACATCGACTGTACTTTTGAACTGGATTAATATTGATGGAGAAACATCCCGTGCAACCACTTTTAATTCCCCCCAGGAATAGATTGCGACCAAAATCATCTTTCTTAATGCGACCATAATGTTTCAACCGCATTAAAATGAGCATTAAAAGTCATTAAATAGATTTTGTGAAAATTAAGGCCTTAAAGTCCCCATGAAATCAAAATTAATTTTTTTTTGGGTGTTAGTATCAATATGTTCGTCTTAAGGTTATCTATAAGGCAGTGTGTTCCAAAACAGTGACACAATTCGCATTTAGAAGATATAAGCATTCAAAGCTTGCAGTTCGTCACTTCCGCCCAAACGGCTCAACGATTGTTTTGACGTCACATCGTACTTCAGCTTCTCATCAAACTTTCTGTCCAATCAAATGCTCTCTAGAATCCGAAGCGCCCGCCCCCTACACTATAAAATAGACGCTGAAGGCGCGGGGCTGAGATCTGTCACTTGTCCACAGAATTAGTATTTTCTGTACAGTGAAAAGAAGTCTGGTTTCGCGCTGTGTCACGCTGACCACGCACACACACACTGCTCCGGTCCAGAGACACCATAGCACGGAGCGGATCACATGCGCAAGTCGGCGCAGACCACAAAGTCAAGGGCGTGTCTACGTGGTGGCCAGGGGTGGCACCGGGCCCCCCTAAAATTTGTCTGGCCACCCCAGGTGCCCCCCCACCAGATGTCTTGCGATAGGCTTGCTTTTAGTAAATTTCTAACTGCATCTGGCAGTGGCGGATCCTGGCATGTGTAGGCAGCTGCCTAGGGCCGCTTTCTTCTCTTCTTTATACTTAATTTTAGGCGGTTTCTGTAGTGTGTCTAATGTTGAGAGCGCATAATGTTACGCGATCCATGTGCGCGAGGACGAATCTCTCCACTCCCAAGCGGATTTCCTTCACTCACACAAAACTGAACGGGTGCTTTTAAATATTGTTCTTTTATGAATTGGCTCTGCTCTCGCTCAGATATTGCGTGTACACGCTCAAACGTTGTCTTCGCATCACTGAAGACGAAGAGCTTTTTTTCTAATTTAGGTGAGGCAACCGCACATAGTGCCACGTTTCACAGCGGCAACAGTGAAAGGTCATCCCTTTTTTCCCTTTCACAATTCTTTTTCCTCCTCCTCTTCTTGCTCCGTTTCTTAAACACACCAACCTCTAAATTACAATGTTACATATTTTCTAGAGCTCTCAACTGTCCAGATATGATGTTTATACATGAATGAGAAGCAAATAATCAACTCGGTAGTGAATTCTACTGTCTGTACCTGAAATGTTACAACTTCTGGGAGGGATCACTTTCTCTGTCTTGGTACACAGACTGTGATGACAATGCAGATGATGTGTTGAGACTTAAGAAGTGATGAAGTTTAAGTTTGTCATTGATTTAAGGTTAAGTAGAAATACAACACTCCATGTAACCTAGTCAGATGCCATTGTTTTATGACGGTAATGAAAACAAGCTGTGAGGGATGCAAATGTGTTAGTTCATTTCTCTTTGCCTGTATAGCTGAAAAGAGTCAAAAACCTCTATATAAACAGTTTTGTTTAAAATCAATAAAAATAATAAAAAAAATTAAAAAGCCTAAAAAATACATCATATCTAGTAAAACTGTTGACCAGGCATTTATAAACATTAGACCTAAAATTATACCATTATATTAAACCAATTACTATAGTTCAACTCAGCAGAATTTGTAACATAATTTTTAATATGTTGTTAGGAAAATCATCACCATCTACTGTCAGAAATAGGAAATACATTCATATCATGGTACTTCTTTTGTAAGTGTTAGGGCCTCTATGTCCCTTCCTCAGCTTCTTAAAATCAAACAGCTGTGAACGTATTAGTGCCAGTAAAATCAGCAAATGTTCATGTCAATTGTAACCACGTTACATATTTTGTCATCTTGACCTTAAATGATATCAGAAAACAGTCCAGTAATTGACTTGTAAAAGGTTATTTAGGAATACTCACACAGTGTAACCAAGCTGACTAATTCTGAAAGCTTGTCTAGATATCTACCTATAGGATCTGTCACCCTGTAAACTGCAGCTGTTTTATGAGTAATGGGATATCAGCTCTGACATCATTAATGACCGTAACAGTTACGTTTCTCTCCCTCATTGTTGAGACACATGGAAGAATTGAGCTGAAATGTGCAATCGATGTGAGTCATAAGGATTCTCACTGACTGTGAATCTTCTCAGTTCCCAGACAGGATGTTGACCTTGTTTATCCATCTTATACCCTATTTTTGGGTTTCTGTTGTGTTCGCCCGAATCCGACAAGAAGAACAAGCTGACTACTTTACCTGCAAATAGGACCTTGATTTCTCAGGTCATCCACAGATTTCATAAAAGCCATTCAGGTAAACAAGATTAAATGCACTTCTTGGAAATTCATTTTGACGACATGCTGACGTTGTTAAAACTATGTTCAATTCGGCTGTCTGAAGCACAATCTTTCAAAAGAAAAATTAAGCATTTGACATGGCTAAAAAAATATTTTTTAATTGTAGTCAAGTATTTGTCATGCGGTGTGACCTACATGCTAGCATAATGTGGATGCTGTCTGCCTGATCTGTGCTTTATCGAGCAACTTTCTGTTGGGCTGGAGTCCCGGTTTTAATGAGCATTTAAGTTCCATTAGGCCCCCACTAATTTTATAGCCAAATTTAGCATGATGTCTTTACTGGTTAAATAATCACTGTCTGGCATGTGTTAGAAAATGCGTCTTGATAATAACAAGCAGACACATGAACGAGTACTACATTTCTTGTTAAGCTTCTCTGTTAAAAATATGTTATGAGACTTAAGGAATAGAAGAACCACAATCACAAATGGCTTTATCGAGACACATAAAGCCAAATAAACGTGCACATGATACAAGCTGTTGTTTCCCACAGTGCTTTATTACTCTCCACTTAGTGTCATCATGGGAACTAGGAGTGTGTACAATAAATCATCTGTTTTTTTCAGAGAGCATTTGGCTTCACCGGGCAGGCTAATTGTTATGGACATTTCAGCACTTAATATACAAAGCTTTTAGATGTCACTTGAGGATAAAGTGAGATGACATCAAGAACAAGAATTAAGGTAGAATCCTAGGAATGCAGATTAATTATTTTTGCACCAATTACATCAGTGATATTATTTTAGTTTAAAATGCATGTTTACAGCCTTCAAACATCAGTGAAGTCTTGTCTGAAGAAAATTAACTTACAAGAAAATCATATGCCTTCTCTTCTGATTCTCTGGGCATGAGTTGGATAAATAAGAATTAAGGTAGAATCCTAGGAATGCAGATTAATTATTTTTGCACCAATTACATCAGTGATATTATTTTAGTTTAAAATGCATGTTTACAGCCTTCAAACATCAGTGAAGTCTTGTCTGAAGAAAATTAACTTACAAGAAAATCATATGCTCTTATTACTGCAATTTCTACTTTTATGGTCACTCTGATTTTTGATACTAACCCCAAAAGTTTTTATTTTATTATTATTTTTTTTTACAAATATATACTTTTACGTTATAAAAGTATACAAAAATGTATGTATGTATGTATATGTGTGTTGATATATATATATATATATATATATATATATATTTGTGTGTATAGGACAAATCCAAAAAATTCATAATCACTAAAAAACTGTTTGATGGTATAAGTTCCAGAAGTATTGTTTTTTTTAATTCATTTTCTCCATAGGCATTTCAATTACTAACTAGCTCTAAGATTAATCAAACGACCTTGCAGCTCCTAATAGGTCTGGTTCAAAAGTGTTTTGCTAGAAATCAGTTTATCCAATGAGACAGCTAAGAGAATATTACTTCTGGAACCATACTCTTGTGATCTTTAAATCTATAACACTTTAATATTATTACTTCTCTGTACTAAGTTTTTGTACTTTCAGTTTCACTCTTAGTCTGTCCTCTATCGCTAAACCTTCTTTAGTCAAGTACATTATATAGAGAACAACATCCCACACTCATCCTCTATCTATCCTCCCTTTTTGTGAGATATAACATTACTAGTGTTGTCACCCCAAACCTAAAGAGATCCTGCAGATTTAAATAATAACACGGATCTTACATCTCCCTTTTGAAGAAAATGTGTTGGAGTTTTCCCCCCCTGTCAGCTTCAGTTCCAGCAGGTTTCAAATAAGCCTTTCCAGTCTGGATATCATCCTCGACATAGCACTGAGACAGTTCTCCACAGGTAGTTAATGACCTCCTCCTTTCTGTTGTCTCAATCTTCTCAATTTGAACCGCCAACCATGAACGGCTTTGCATGTGATACTGTCTGCAGTAATATACTTAAGCAATTGGCATTGCTGACACAGTTCACTTCTGGTTCACTTCTTACCCTAATGAAAGTTGTAGTAGTTTTTTTTTTTTTTAAATAACACAATCCCTCCAGCCCTTCTTACAAGAGGTGTTCCCCAGGGATCTGTTCTTGGTCCTCACCTTTTTGTAAACTGGTAAAACCTACTATACAATAATAAAATGTTTTCAGTTTGCAAACAATACATATCTTGTTTGCAGTTAAATGTATTTTGATATAATACATGGCTACTTTGGACCAACCATGAACGGCTTTGCATGTGATACTGTCTGCAGTAATATACTTAAGCAATTGGCATTGCTGACACAGTTCACTTCTGGTTCACTTCTTACCCTAATGAAAGTTGTAGTAGTTTTTTTTTTTTAAATAACACAATCCCTCCAGCCCTTCTTACAAGAGGTGTTCCCCAGGGATCTGTTCTTGGTCCTCACCTTTTTGTAAACTGGTAAAACCTACTATACAATAATAAAATGTTTTCAGTTTGCAAACAATACATATCTTGTTTGCAGTTAAATGTATTTTGATATAATACATGGCTACTTTGGAATAGTTGTACCGTAGTACACACATCTACCAGCAGGGGTTAACCGCATCATGTTAACCATCATAAAATATTATGCTCTTGTTATGCTCTTGTTGCCCCACAGTACTTGCTGATCTGCTGATCTACTCTTATACTTACGGTGGCCGAGAAGTGCAAAGCAAATCACAATTCTGAAAACAAAATAACAAATTACAAATGCAAATGCAAGTCTAAAAAACAAAATAACAATTCAGAAAGCACAACAACAATTCAGAAAACATTATAACAAGTCAGAAAACACAACGACAAATCCGAAAACAAATTTACAAGTCAGAAAACAACGACAAATCAGACAAACCGGAAAAGGTAGGTATAGTTTGAGACAGCGCCATTGGTTTGGGATTACTCACCGCTGACTGGACGAGACATCTGTCAGTGAACGTATACAGGAAGAACCAGCCGAAGAACAGCAGAGTCGTGGTAGAAAGTTCGGAGATGGTATTAAAGTAGCTCAGTTTAAATGTATTGTATGAATTGCCCTTACTATGGAATAAAAAATACGGAGTGTCTATTTACATT
>NW_015505407.1:608369-618391 GCF_001515645.1 Sinocyclocheilus grahami
ACAGGAAGAACCAGCCGAAGAACAGCAGAGTCGTGGTAGAAAGTTCGGAGATGGTATTAAAGTAGCTCAGTTTAAATGTATTTGCCCTTACTCTGGAATTAAAAATACTGGGTGTCTATTTAGATTTTGTTAAAAGTGGCTGCAAGTCATCAGCTCCAGTGGTGCAGATGGATAAGTGTGTACCCTTGACTTTTTGACGCGAACGACTGGGGTTCGAGCCCGCCTTTTGCCGAACTTTTTTCCCCTCCCTTTTCAAATCTTGTATTAGCAATGGATTCTATTTACACTAAGAGAAAATAGCAGTATTTTTAGGGGATCGAACCCCAGTCGATCGCATTGAAAAGCCAAGGCCATGCACTTATCCAATTGCACCACTAGAGCTGATATTTTACAGCCAATTTGAACTAAATCTAAATATACACTCCATATTTTTTATTCCAGAGTAAGGGCAATTCATACAATACATTTAAACTGAGCTACTTTAATACCATCTCCGAACTTTCTACCACGACTCTGTTCTTCCTGTATACGTTGATTGACAGATGTCTCGTCCAGTCAGCGGTGAGTAATCCCAAACCAATGGCGCGGTCTCAAACTATACCTACCTCTTCCGGTTTGTCTGATTTGTCGTTGTGTTTTCTGACTTGTTAATTTGTTTTCGGATTTGTGTTGTGTTTTCTGACTTATTTTGTTTTCGAATTTGTCATTGTGTTTTCTGACTTGTTATAATGTTTTCTGAATTGTTGTTGTGCTTTCTGAATTATTTTGTTTTTTATATTTGCATTTGCGTTTGTAATTTGTTTTGTTTTCAGAATTGTGATTTGCTTTGCACTTCTTGGCCACCGTAGATACTGTACCTTGAGTTTCAGCCACAGTTGTACTAATTTATACGGAAGTGAAATCCATTTAAATGAGTTTCATAATTTGAGTCCAATGTCTTTATTATGTTTGGTTTGCTTATTTAATGCAGCCATTATAATGTCAGACAAAAGTAAATCTATTCACAACTGGATAATAAAAGAGGTTTCACCATTCAGCAGTTGTACAGCTTTATCATTCATCTGAGTGACCTTATCAGGTCTGGTGGCCTCATCACTTGATGATTAATTAAATACAGGAGCCACCTAAGTCGGTGAAGCTTTGAAATACTTCAACTTCACAGTGTTCGGTTTTCCCACAGGCCTTCCCTGGTAATGATTCACTCACCACTCATGTGATCCTTCTAACTCTCCACCATTGCCTCACTGGCTCTCTCTTTTTTTCTCCCATAAACCTCTTGACTGTGTGTATGTAACTGAACCCCAGTGGAAGTGCCATGGACCAGCTCCAAAAGCTTCTATCTTCCCTCCCTCTCTCCTCTGTCATCCTCTCATTTTCGGCTCTTCTCTCCCACATGATCTCCCAATTTCCACCAGAAGGCCTTCCTCCCCCACAACCATCTCCCGTTTTCTTTTTCTATTTCCTTCTTTGGTGAAAATGCTGAAAAAGAGAAGGGGAGGAAGACCTTCACCAGTGTTGAGAGGGAGCGGATTTGGCCACGTGTTTTTTTTTTAAAGTGCTTATGCCTCATCAAGGCGAAGAAATCGCACACTCAGCATGTTTGCACATAAACACACCCATCTAGAGGCACAAGGTAACCCTGAATGAGATTGTAGAATGTAGACCATAGTGGATACTAGTAGGCTCTTAGGTAATTGAATGTCCTTGGCCTAAACTGGGTAATTTTTGTACCAGAAATATTGTTTTTGGTGATTTTGCATAATCTATTCTAGTCTATGGAAAAAAACATTACAATTGGTTTAATTTATAAAATATTTATCAACAAACAATAATCTTTTTTTTTTTTACATTTAAAAAAAGTTTTTTTTTTACACCTCAAACTTACAAAGCTTGACTCACTTTAAGAAATGCACATTAGCAACTCTTCTGCATTAAAGCTCAAAATGATTATACACTTATATTTAGAAATATTCAGAAGGTGAAACTAGTAAAATTGGCATCAATAAAATAATACTTAATGTCTCAATTTGACAAAGTTTGACAACATGCATAATTGTTGACATACTAACACAAATATTGTTTCATTTCATTCACTCTTAACACAGAGAAGACTAAAGAAAAGAAAAAAGGAAATTAAAGAAATTATGAGTGTAGAGGTCATAATGAATTATCAAACAAATTAAAAAACAGGAAGTGAACAGGAAATAATATGTAGCTTGCGTATATACAGTGTAATGCGTGCTGTATCTTGAGGTTTTTGTGCTTTTATATATAATTCAAGCTATAGTAGTGCAAATGCAATTCGGTCTTCCACCTGTATACAAAATGCATTTCAAACTTCATTTTCCCCACATATTTCTGGACTTATTATTATTTTTTTCTGACATTGCTATGCATTTTGGAAGACTCCCACTGCAATGAATGCATGCATGTGCAATTATTCAAATGTTGTTTGATGCTGAAGTTCGGCTTAAAAAGTGCTCACTAACTACAGCAGTCACACATATTTGTGTGACATATATGGTGTGTAAATGCATAGATGTTCAGCTTTGGGTGGCTGCTTCTCAAAGTGTAACTTTCATTGTTCCCAAGACTTAAAATCAGTCATGCTTTCATTTACGTACACTTTGATTGGCACAGAGTGTTTGGAACAATTCTTAATGGGCGTTCAGTCACTTCAACAGAACACCAAACCTTTGACCTTTGAGTCTTTATGAAGGAATCTGTTTGAGTTCTTTCACAGGCTGTAAACACAGACTACATCCACCCATTAATGACCATTACCAGCCTAATGACAGTTCTGGCTGGCCAGGAAAAATAAAGATGGGAATAACTAGTAGGCAGAACAGATATTTTTATCTGTGCATAGAGACCTACACATTTATGGAGTGTTGATTCTGGATTGTGCAATGGACAGACTGTAGTTGGAACTCAGCATTGCGTGGCTTTACCAACTCAACAGCAATCTCTGGTGCATCTTTTAAAAGTCTTGTTTATCCAGTCATAAACCAGTAATCCTATTTTTGGTGAAACTCAGATCGTTGTGTGTGGGGGCAGATTGCTGGTTTGCTGGGATCTCAAACAGCAGTATCAGCATAGGCATACCTTGAGATGTGAAGTTCTCACGTGAGGGCACAGCAGTGTAAAATAGACGTGTGCATGTATATGTATGCATGTGTATGGGAAGGTAAAGTGTGTGGATAGGGGTTGCGTTCTATAAGTTGTCATTGCAGTTGCGACAGAGAATCTCATCTTGCTCAGGGAAGAAGCCGGCGCCCACCAGCGACACAGAGCATCGAGAGCAGGTGAAGCACGGCTGGTGCCATTGCCGGTCCTCGAACGAAATGTACTTTCCGCCACCAAAACCTAAAAGGAAATTAAAAAAACATGTAAGATGTCTGACATTTCAGATGAGTTCATCACATGATGTCAAAACGAACACATCTGTAATCCCTGAACAAAACCTGTTGCTGCACCACTGTCAATTTTTAAACCAAAATGACGTCCATGCATATTTTACCTGTAATAGGTTTTTTGCAGGCTTCACACTTCTTAGCGTACAGATTGCCAAAACATTTGAGGCAGTATGGGCTGTCATCACGGGAGGTGAAGTGCTGACCAGCTAGTTGGACTTTACAGCTTGTGCACACAAAGCACTCCTTATGCCATGGCTCTTCCCTATAGGTCACACCACCTTTAGCCAAGGCCTGAGGCGGAGAGAGTTCATCAGAGACACAAACAGTAACCTGTCCGCATGAGCTTCTGTATACTTGACCTAAAATCAAGCTACCTGGAAAAAGGTATGACATTCAAATGTATTCATTTGCCATTGTTTGTTCTGCATACAGTACAACCTCTTGTTGTGAGAGTACATTCATATAATTTACTTGTTTCCAACAATTGAGGTTTGATACGAGATTGTTAAATGATTGATAAATTAGCATATTAGAATGATTTCTGAAGGATCATGTGACACTGAAGAATGAAGTAATGGCTTCTAAAAATTCAGCAATGCCATCACAGGAATAAATTACATTTTATAATATATTAAAATAGCATAATATTACTGTTTTTACTGTATTTTTATCAAATAAATGCAGCCTTAGTGAGCACAAGGGTCTTCTTTAAAAAACAAAAGCACAAAAATCTTATTTAATTAACAAAAAATGTATTTATTTCACAGAACTATAGAGCCAAGACTGCAAACAGATGGTGGTTTGTCAGTACAGGATGTGAAATTGACAGCCAGAGTTAACCAGTGACCAGCAAGACTTCTGATAAGCAACAGGAAGAAGAAATTAGGTCAGAATTCAGACTTTTTGTGGAGGGAATGTGTGTGTGGGCTGATGAGCAACACATGGTTACGTATTTCAGGCAGAGAAGCTAGTAAAACCACCACTGACCTGTTTACATCGAGTACAGCGTGGTGCGAACTTGTTCTCATAGCAGGGTACACAATAGTGGTCATCTTTATCTGGGATAAATGACTTGGAGCCTATTGGTTGTTGACAGCTGTTGCAAATGAAACAGTCCTCATGCCACGTGGAGCCGGCATACTCAAGCTTCCTGGTTCCTGTGTGAGAGAGAAAAAAGAAAGAAAGAAAGGAAGCCTTTAAAATAAACAGTTTCCTTGTTTTCGACAGCTGCTCAGACCATGTTACCACAAAATCTATAAGTTGGTGATGTAACTTTACATATATAATAACTAGGGCAGTGAATTAATTATATATTTGGATCGAGTTTAATCATATACGAAATCAATATATATAATTGATTTATATATATATATATATATATATATATATATATATATATATACAATTGAGGTTTGATACGAGATTGTTAAATGATTGATAAATTAGCATATTAGAATGATTTCTGAAGGATCATGTGACACTGAAGAATGAAGTAATGGCTTCTAAAAATTCAGCAATGCCATCACAGGAATAAATTACATTTTATAATATATTAAAATAGCATAATATTACTGTTTTTACTGTATTTTTATCAAATAAATGCAGCCTTAGTGAGCACAAGGGTCTTCTTTAAAAAACAAAAGCACAAAAATCTTATTTAATTAACAAAAAATGTATTTATTTCACAGAACTATAGAGCCAAGACTGCAAACAGATGGTGGTTTGTCAGTACAGGATGTGAAATTGACAGCCAGAGTTAACCAGTGACCAGCAAGACTTCTGATAAGCAACAGGAAGGAGAAATGAGGTCAGAATTCAGACTTTTTGTGGAGGGAATGTGTGTGTGGGCTGATGAGCAACACATGGTTACGTATTTCAGGCAGAGAAGCTAGTAAAACCACCACTGACCTGTTTACATCGAGTACAGCGTGGTGCGAACTTGTTCTCATAGCAGGGTACACAATAGTGGTCATCTTTATCTGGGATAAATGACTTGGAGCCTATTGGTTGTTGACAGCTGTTGCAAATGAAACAGTCCTCATGCCACGTGGAGCCGGCATACTCAAGCTTCCTGGTTCCTGTGTGAGAGAGAAAAAAGAAAGAAAGAAAGGAAGCCTTTAAAATAAACAGTTTCCTTGTTTTCGACAGCTGCTCAGACCATGTTACCACAAAATCTATAAATTGGTGATGTAACTTTACATATATAATAACTAGGGCAGTGAATTAATTATATATTTGGATCGAGTTAAATCATATACGAAATCAATATATATAATTGATTTTTATATATATATATATATATATGGAAAAGGGTTATGTCTTATTTTCTGATAAAAAAAGTATTTTCACCTCTAGGACCACCATTGCATTATTCCATTGTGGGACCTGCTGATGAGCAGGTCACCAACGGTCACTTCACCTGGCTGTGTCACCCAGTGAAAGACTTCATGGTTCTTAAGAGATCTCACGAGATTCACACGTTACCCAGATCAAAAGACTTGTGAAGATCCTCCTTAAAGAGGCCCCACTGCCAAAATCACTAAAGCTTTACACAGAGAGCAAAAGATATAGGTCGTAATCCCCTGGATAACAAAAGACATTTTGAAGAAATATCAAGTTACAGTAAGGCCGTCTTGCTCAAGTTCAAAACATGTCACCACATTCATCAAAGCAAAGTATGAACCATGAAACAGAGCCCTCCATCCTTTCTCTTTCCCTTGTCATCTGCACATCACAAACAAAAGTCCTAACCACTAACAATGTGTTCCTCTTCCTATAAATGTAGCCCTCAGGTTACATGAACTGGGACTCAAAATTGTGGCAGAATATTTTTTATCTCTTTTTTTTTTTTTTTTTTTTTTTTTTGGTTTGGCAGCTTTTGGAGGTTGTAATACAGCTTGATTTGTTCACTAGATTTACCTCTGAAAATAACAGCTACAAATTTTAAATTTTACATTTCCAGGACGAAATAAAAGAATTTGCAAGGCAGCAAAATAAATGTTAAAATTTAAATTTTTGTTTGAATGAAACGGCACATCAGAGCTGCTTTCCCGTTGTCAGGATACTCAGCAAACATCTTTGCAGTCCAAAGGTGACTTTAGATAGTTAAATATGCACACGAAAGAAAAGTCCAACAGGAGTTCAATATGCAAATAGATGTCAGGAAGAAGATCAATCACAATTCAGTATTCAAATATTATGACAACATCACTGTTGGTTACATTGTCAGTGCTGAACATTCTAACAGTGCTTAAAATCTACAAAAACCAAGTAGACTAACACACCTAAACTAAAATTGTTAACAAAATGGCATTACATTACCATTCAAAAGTTTGGTGTCATTAACATTTTTGTAATGTTTTAGAAGAAGTCTCTTATGTTCACCAAACTGTGATGGTAAAGCTGAATATACAGCAGCCATTACTCTGGTCCATTTATAAATCATTCTAATATGCTGATTTGTGCTCAATGTTGAAAACAGTTGTGTTGCTTAATACTTTTGTGGAATACATTTCAGGATACTTTAATGAATAGAAAATTCAAAAGAACATGATTTATTTGAAATAGAAATCACTTTTAATCCATTTAATGCATCCTTGCTGAAAATACATTTTTTTACTGGCCCCAAACTTGTGAACAGTAGTGCAAGTGGTTCAAGCTGAATAAATTGCAGAAGTTTCATACTTGGGTTAAAAACAAACTCTAACCACAACTCTAACCGCATTTATGGAAAATCAGTGCGTTGCAGGAATTAGAAAAATACATAAAAGGACTTTCAATACAGGGCTCACTTTGCAAGCCTTGCAAAAGAACATTCGTAAACTCTTGGAATTGTTAATTGCATTTCAGATGGATGCAGCCTTGCTGATTTAGTTTACTGGCTTATCTCCTCCTATCATCAGATGCTTGGACGGCAGCCATGCGCAATGATTTGGCTGAGAGACAGTAAGCCAGGCAGACTGGCAATTATTTTGTCACATCTAACCTGGTCCTCACTACTCAACACTCCTTCACTTCTCTCTCGCCCTCTATTTTAGTCATGCTGTTGGTACTACAGATTTGCTTTGGCAGAACTTTCCCCATTCTCTGTTTTGGCTCCATGTTTGTGAATCTAACGTTACCTGCATACCTGTGGCCATGTCAAGCTGTCTGTTTCAGTAGTGTGAAGACTTGCAGTCTTACACATCAAAATTGAGAACAAACTGAAGAAGCAAACTGGTGCCAGAGTGCGAAGGGACTAGATCTGAGACCAGGCTGAACAAGATTTGTCGGGTAATGACTTTAGTTATGACTGATGAGGTGTGCGGATGTCATTCATACCAGGCATGACAGTTTTATCGCAGGCCACACATTTGGAGGAGAACTCATTGCAGTAACAGTCATTGCACAGAAGAGCATCGTCCTGGCTGGTGAAGGGCTCGTCTGCCAGCGAACGGTCACAGCGGAAACAGCGGAAGCAGTGCTCGTGGTAGTGACGGTCCTCGTAAAAAAGCTCCTGAATCACATGGACACAACACAGAGATGTTATGAACATTTAAAGGGAGAGTTCATGCAAAAATCATGTTGTATGACCTTCTTTCGTCAATGGAACACAAAAGGAAAAATCTTGAAGAATGTACTTTTGTGTTCCACAGAATAAAGTCAGTCATACGGGTTTGTAACGACATGTGGGTAACATGAGAGCAAATCATGACAAACTTTTCATTTTTAAAGTGAAATCTCTCTTTAACCAAGAGGTTTTCAATACAAACATGAACTAACCTTGGGGAAGTCATGGCCTAATGGTTAGAGAGTCGGACTCGTAATCCAAAGGTTGTGGGTTTGAGTCTCGTACCGGCAGGGATTGTAGGTGGGGGGAGTGAATGTACAGCTCTCTCTCCCACCTTCAATACCACGACTGAGGTGCCCTTTAGCAAGGCACCAAACCCCCAACTGCTCCCCGGCAAATAATAAATGGCCTAAATAAATGGCTGCCACGTAAATGGGTAAATGCAGAGCACTAATTCCGAGTATGGGTCACCATACTTGGCCACATGTCACGTCACTTAACAGTAGATGGTGCACTGGGGTCTCCATATTACAAACCCGATTCCAAAAAAGTTGGGACACTGTACAAATTGTGAATAAAAACAGAATGCAATAATGTGGAAGTTTCAAATTTCAATATTTTATTCAGAATACAACATAGATGACATATCAAATGTTTAAACTGAGAAAATGTATCATTTTAAGGGAAAAATAAGTTGATTTTAAATTTCATGGCATCAACACATCTAAAAAAAGTTGGGACATCTGGGGACTGAGGAGACAAGTTGCTCAAGTTTAGGAATAGGAATGTTGTCCCATTCTTGTCTAATACAGGCTTCTAGTTGCTCAACTGTCTTAGGTCTTCTTTGTCGCATCTTCCTCTTTACGATGCGCCAAATGTTTTCTATGGGTGAAAGATCTGGACTGCAGGCTGGCCATTTCAGTACCCGGATCCTCCTTCTACGCAGCCATGATGTTGTAATTGATGCAGTATGTGGTCTGGCATTGTCATGTTGGAAAATGCAAGGTCTTCCCTGAAAGAGACAACGTCTGGATGGGAGCATATGTTGTTCTAGAACTTGGAAATACCTTTCAGCATTGATGGTGCCTGTCCAGATGTGTAAGCTGCCCATGCCACACGCACTCATGCAACCCCATACCATCAGAGATGCAGGCTTCTGAACTGAGCGCTGATAACAACTTGGGTTGTCCTTGTCCTCTTTAGTCCGGATGACATGGCGTCCCAGTTTTCCAAAAAGAACTTCAAATTTTGATTCGTCTGACCACAGAACAGTTTTCCACTTTGCCACAGTCCATTTTAAATGAGCCTTGGCCCAGAGAAAACACCTGCGCTTCTGGATCATGTTTAGATATGGCTTCTTTTTTGACCTATAGAGTTTTAGCCGGCAACGGCGAATGGCACGGTGGATTGTGTTCACCGACAATGTTTTCTGGAAGTATTCCTGAGCCCATGTTGTGATTTCCATTACAGTAGCATTCCTGTATGTGATGCAGTGCCGTCTAAGGGCCCGAAGATCACGGGCATCCAGTATGGTTTTCCGGCCTTGACCCTTACGCACAGAGATTGTTCCAGATTCTCTGAATCTTTGGATGATATTATGCACTGTAGATGATGATAACTTCAAACTCTTTGCAATTTTTCTCTGAGAAACTCCTTTCTGATATTGCTCCACTATTTTTCGCCGCAGCATTGGGGGAATTGGTGATCCTCTGCCCATCTTGACTTCTGAGAGACACTGCCACTCTGAGAGGCTCTTTTTATACCCAATCATGTTGCCAATTGACCTAATAAGTTGCAAATTGGTCCTCCAGCTGTTCCTTATATGTACATTTAACTTTTCCGGCCTCTTATTGCTACCTGTCCCAACTTTTTTGGAATGTGTAGCTCTCATGAAATCCAAAATGAGCCAATATTTGGCATGACATTTCAAAATGTCTCACTTTCAACATTTGATATGTTATCTATATTCTATTGTGAATAAAATATAAGTTTATGAGATTTGTAAATTATTCCATTCCTTTTTTACTCACAATTTGTACAGTGTCCCAACATTTTTG
>NW_015505407.1:618454-622528 GCF_001515645.1 Sinocyclocheilus grahami
TTCAACATTACAGTATAATTGAGAGCTATCAATTTTAACATTTATTAGACTTTAAAAAATAACTTCTAATTTAAGTAAACTTAAAACAATCTTCACATAAGCCCATTATAATGGATGTCATATTTACCTGTTCCCATTCAGCAAGTAGGAAATGTACAGAAATTGAATAAAGTTATCAAACACTAAATTCTAAATTAAATATACAAACCCAATTCCAAAATAGTTGGGACACTGTACAAATTGTGAATAAAACAGAATGCAATGATGTGGAAGTTTCAAATTTCAATATTTTATTCAGAATACAACATAGATGACATATCAAATGTTTAAACTGAGAAAATGTATCATTTTAAGGGAAAAATAAGTTGATTTTAAATTTCATGGCATCAACACATCTCAAAAAAGTTGGGACAAGGCCATGTTTACCACTGTGTGGCATCCCCTCTTCTTTTTATAAGAGTCTGCAAATGTCTGGGGACTGAGGAGACAAGTTGCTCAAGTTTAGGAATAGGAATGTTGTCCCATTCTTGTCTAATACAGGCTTCTAGTTGCTCAACTGTCTTAGGTCTTCTTTGTCGCATCTTCCTCTTTATGATGTGCCAAATGTTTTCTATGGGTGAAAGATCTGGACTGCAGGCTGGCCATTTCAGTACCCGGATCCTTCTACGCAGCCATGATGTTGTAATTGATGCAGTATGTGGTCTGGCATTGTCATGTTGGAAAATGCAAGGTCTTCCCTGAAAGAGACGCCGTCTGGATGGGAGCATATGTTGTTCTAGAACTTGGATATACCTTTCAGCATTGATGGTGCCTTTCCAGATGTGTAAGCTGCCCATGCCACACGCACTCATGCAACCCCATACCATCAGAGATGCAGGCTTCTGAACTGAGCGCTGATAACAACTTGGGTTGTCCTTGTCCTCTTTAGTCCGGATGACATGGTGTCCCAGTTTTCCAAAAATAACTTCAAATTTTGATTCGTCTGACCACAGAACAGTTTTCCACTTTGCCACAGTCCATTTTAAATGAGCCTTGGCCCAGAGAAAACGCCTGCGCTTCTGGATCATGTTTAGATATGGCTTCTTTTTTGACCTATAGAGTTTTAGCCGGCAACGGCGAATGGCACGGTGGGTTGTGTTCACCGACAATGTTTTCTGGAAGTATTCCTGAGCCCATGTTGTGATTTCCATTACAGCAGCATTCCTGTATGCGAGGCCGTGCCATCTAAGTGCCCGAAGATCACGGGCATCCAGTATTTTTTTCCGGCCTTGACCCTTACGCACAGATATTGTTCCAGATTCTCTGAATCTTTGGATGATATTATGCACTGTAGATGATGATAACTTCAAACTCTTTGCAATTTTTCTCTGAGAAACTCCTTTCTGATATTGCTCCACTATTTTTCGCCGCAGCATTGGGGGAATTGGTGATCCTCTGCCCATCTTGACTTCTGAGAGACACTGCCACTCTGATAGGCTCTTTTTATACCCAATCATGTTGCCAATTAACCTAATAAGTTGCAAATTGGTCCTCCAGCTGTTCCTTATATGTACATTTAACATTTCCGGCCTCTTATTGCTACCTGTTCCAACTTTTTTGGAATGTGTAGCTCTCATGAAATCCAAAATGAGCCAATATTTGGCATGACATTTCAAAATGTCTCACTTTCAACATTTGATATGTTATCTATATTCTATTGTGAATAAAATATAAGTTTGTGATTTGTAAATTATTCCATTCCTTTTTTACTCACAATTTGTACAGTGTCCCAACTTTTTTGGAATTGGGTTTGTAGAATATTAAAAAATTGTGGTTATTGTTAAAGCCAAGTTGACATATTAGCTGTTTATGAGAAAAAAGTCAAAATAGGCCACAAATTAAACTTTGCTTTTCCTCGATCCCAAGTACATTTCTGATTAAGATCAAGTAATAGCAATTCAGCCTCTCAAACGCTAGCACATGTGCATCTAGTTATGAGTGTGTGTCTGTGGAGATCACAACTCCTCATGTAAAATATGTAAACATATAAGACAGTGTGTTATATATGTGATTAAATATGTAAACAATAAGGCAGGGAGGGTGAAATTTATGACCTGTGCTGCAAATGGCCAAGACAAACAGTGACTTAATTTAGCATCTGCTGTCCCTCATTTTCAATAAGTCATCAGACTCTTTGTCTGTAAGCGCATGGACTTGTGATTTCCTGTGGGGAGTTTACTACAGTGGTAAATGAACTGCATTGTTTGGTTTTTATTTTATTTTGAAGGGATTAGTTACTCTCAAAATGGGAAGGATTAAAGACTCAATTGTTAATATTTTGCCTTCGGTTTTTAACATTGCCCTGACTGAAGTTGAATGACATTTCTAATTGGACAATAAATGCCTCTCTCAAAAGATCTGCTAAATGGACAGTTTCAGCCTGAAAACACATTAAAATGCTTTTACAGTATAATTTAGCCTCAAATTTTTCCAACCACCATGGATATGCTCCTGTAAAATCAACATTTTGCTGTAGAAAGTAAACCAGACACTATTTGCATGGCTTTTCAGTTTGTTATAACTTGTTAGGCAAATTCATTATGTTAACCAACAGAAAGAAAGATCTGAAAGTGACTTCTTTGTGAGCTGTGCAATGGACCATTTTGTACGCAAATTTTCATCAAAATGTGATCGCACCTTAAAGCAACAGTCCATATTTATTTTCATTGTATTTAAAAGAGCAGCTTAAACATTCTGCAAAAATATCTCCTTTTGTGTTCCACAGAAGAAATAAAGTAATACAGGTTTGGAATGACACAAGGGAGAGTAAATTAGGAGAACTATCCCTTTAATAAGCACAACTCACTCTTGAATCATGGCCAATCAGCTCTTTGCACTCATCACAGGTGTTGGCGAACAGGCTGTCGTAGCAAGGGATGCAGTAAGGGTTGTCCTCCGCCTGGATGTACTTCCTGCCATATAAGGACTCCTTGCAGTTGTCACAGTCAAAACGCTCGCTCATGTTGCTCCTGATCCGAGTCAGTCCCTGTAACACACAAGGAACATTCAGACAGGTAAGCCTTCAAGTCATGGCTACATCGCACTGAGAGAAAGAGTCACACACTAACAAACACAAACAGGCAGATCTGTCATGAAGCACTGTGCAAAACGTCTATTAAGTTTTATAGCTCTGTGATGATAGCTGGGAAATGAGAGGGTGGAAGCTGGAATTTTAGCAAGCACACAACTCTGTGCTGCATGTGACGTGGAAGCTGTAGCAGAGCTTCAACAGGAGCCCACTTTTAGACATTAAGTTTGACCCCCACTTTTTGAGAGATGATCATTGTGTTTTAAGAGCTTTGGTTGGCCACAGAGCAAAGACCAATATTTCTCAATGTTTTTTTCACTCACACTGTGATGACTGTGTTTTTGAGACACTGTAGCAAGATAAAAGTACTTAAAGGGTTAGTTCACCCAAAAATGAAAATTAGCTTGTGTTTTACTTACCCCCGATGCATCCTAGGTGTATATGACTTTCTTCTTTCAGACGAATCCAGTCGGAGTTATATAAAAAATTGTCCTGGCTATTCCAAGCTCTATCATTGCAGTCAGAGGGTGCAGTTGAACAGTCCACAAGTCGTTAAATAAAGCTCGCGCATTCATAATAAAACGTGCCACAGACGGCTCCGGGGGATGAATAAAGGCCCCCTGTAGCGAATCCATGTGTTTTTGTTAGAAAAATAAATAAAGGGGTCAAAGTATGCACATCCAAAAAAGTCTTGGCCAGGTGCAAGATCAAAAGGTACATCAAATAATAGAAAAAAAGATCTGCACACTGTTATTCTCCCTTTATTCAAAAAAGTTAAAAATAGCAAAGTTTCGGTCAAAGACCTTCGTGTTTGCCTGACGAAGGTCTATGACCAAAATATTGCTATTTTTTACTTTTTTTGAATAAAGGGAGAATAACTGTGCAGATCTTTTTGTAAGAAACATATCCATATTTCAAATGTAATAAACACTTTTCTCTCACTTCTGCTGACTGTCATTCACTGAAGCAGTTCCGGTGGATGACGCAGCATGTATGCGCAGCGCGCG
>NW_015505407.1:623622-626970 GCF_001515645.1 Sinocyclocheilus grahami
GTCCTGGCTATTCCAAGCTCTATCATTGCAGTCAGAGGGTGCAGTTGAACAGTCCACAAGTCGTTAAATAAAGCTCGCGCATTCATAATAAAACGTGCCACAGACGGCTCCGGGGGATGAATAAAGGCCCCCTGTAGCGAATCCATGTGTTTTTGTTAGAAAAATAAATAAAGGGGTCAAAGTATGCACATCCAAAAAAGTCTTGGCCAGGTGCAAGATCAAAAGGTACATCAAATAATAGAAAAAAAGATCTGCACACTGTTATTCTCCCTTTATTCAAAAAAGTTAAAAATAGCAAAGTTTCGGTCAAAGACCTTCGTGTTTGCCTGACGAAGGTCTATGACCAAAATATTGCTATTTTTTACTTTTTTTGAATAAAGGGAGAATAACTGTGCAGATCTTTTTGTAAGAAACATATCCATATTTAAAATGTAATAAACACTTTTCTCTCACTTCTGCTGACTGTCATTCACTGAAGCAGTTCCGGTGGATGACGCAGCATGTATGCGCAGCGCGCGTGCCTCTGAGGTATGCTAGTCTCGCAAGTTTGTTTATAGGAGCAAAGGAAGCAAAGTTTCCTTACTTTAGCAATGATAGAGCTTGGAATAGCCAGGATGATTTTAATATAACTCCGACTGGATTCGTCTGAAAGAAGAAAGTCATATACACCTAGGATGCTTCGAGGGTAAGTAAAACACAAGCTAATTTTCATTTTTGGGTGAACTAACCCTTTTAATAAAAAAAGGGAAGGGAATTTTTTCCCAAAATGTTGTCTGCATCTTGTTGTTTTTGCATGAAAGAAAACGACACCTTAATATATCTAGCCTTTTACATAATCAGGCAAACATTACATCAACATTTAATGTTCACAAACCAGAATTATAGCTGAATGATTATTGACAAATTTAATAAATTTAAAGTTATTCATGAACAACTTTTCAAACCATTGCTTGCACATATGACCAAATAGGCTAAATAAATAAATGTGACTTACAGGCATTTTCCTCTTTATTATAGGTTTATCAAATTTCTGGAGTTTGCATCTAACCCAGACGTTTTCACTTAGTCATCCACGTGCCGAAAAAAAGACAAACCCCTCACTGCCTGACAGATAAAAGGCCTGCAAGATCACAGAGGTAAGACTATATTCTTGACTGTTGGAGGTCTGTGAATTTGCATGCTTCACAATATTTGTGAAGTGAACACTTCTACCTTGGATGTGCAGACCACCTAGGGAGATTGTTTAGAGAACCGCAAATGTGACAAGGACTCTTCATTTTTTTGAAAGAACAAGCACTGATCCCAAAACAACACAGATGGGTTTGTGTTTTTTATTTTGTAATGCCTGTCTTACATCAGATGCACTAGGGGAGTACGGATCAGATTTGTTCACATTCGGTACAATAACATACCCCACGTTCACAATGCGAGGTGTTAAAACCATTTACAGTAAACACAAAAACTGACAGTGTAATAAAAACACCAGCTTGACCTTAACATGAGCGTACGGCTCTGCAAGTGCCCGTCACGGAATAATATTGTTACAGCATTGCGGCAACGCTATCAGGTTGCCAAAACATTACCGAGACGTTGGAGGAAAGCCTTATGATATGTGATAGGCCTCCCTGGCAGAGACAAGCTCAGTGTATCAGTTTCCACCCAGCTAATAATAATAATCAGCCACCGCTGAAATAATGAATCTATTTGTGCTCCCTGTCTTACACACGCCCACAGGGAGGGTGTAATCACAGGATGCAAGATGAAAGATATCAACCACCATGTTTCATCTTTCCTCTTTCTCCTGGCATGACAAAAGGCTCAAATGATTGTGGGTGTAAAAGGCTAAGATAAAAAAAAAGGGCAACACACCTCCCCAAGCTTCATAAATAATCAGCTGACACTCTTTTACTACGATGATACCACTTACCCTCAGCTGAGAGCTGCTTTAAAAGCTTCTCTGCCTTGGATCTGCTCGTAAATTAGGGAGTGTTAATGTTAAAGGCTCCTGTGGCCTGAGGCTGCCCCTGGTTTACATCATTACAGACCTGCGTTTGAGGGAATATGAACCTTCTTTGTTCCCATCAAGGCTATCATGGTTCTGTGTTTCTTGCAGCTCAATAACATCAGACACTTTTTTTGGCCTTTTTTAGTCAAATGTACATTAAAAATGGAAATTTGCTTTTAAAATATATTATGGCTTTTTTAGAGATAAGGCACGG
The DNA here is from genome assembly GCF_001515645.1 of Sinocyclocheilus grahami. NCBI lineage: Eukaryota > Metazoa > Chordata > Actinopteri > Cypriniformes > Cyprinidae > Sinocyclocheilus > Sinocyclocheilus grahami. The sequence goes on from NW_015505407.1 coordinate 625,842, forward strand.
TTGATTCAGGATGTAAAATGTCATGTGTGACCCTCCAAAAACTTGATACCTATGAATTAAAATACTTCTCACCCTGAAAATATATTTACTTTTTTTTATTTTTTAAATAATGATTTATTTTAAGATGTGCACACTCACATATTCAAGGTGTAAGAAAACAATATTATTACTTGGTTACACCACTTAATATTTTTGATCGTCGTTAAACAAACTTTTCTTTAAAAATGTGTTTTTAAAACCAAACTAAATCAAGCATTTCAAAAAAATTGGCATACATTTTAAACTTGATTTTTCCTTTATTTATTCTGATAAGCCTTTAACATCATTATTCTGTACCATAGCATGCCCAGCAGTGTTATTTTAGAAATATTTATATACTGTTTATACAGTGGCGTAACTTTGCTTTGAAAAGCGGTGGGGACACCGCGCAACTTGTTTTGCTAGTTTTTTATTTAATAACCTAATTTACTTGGGGACTGGGTTTAGAGTTGGACAAACTTAATTTTTGCGTTTCAAAAATACATCGATGTACCAGGGGCGGCTCCAGAGAATTTTGAACGCAGGTGCTGAGTGACAGAGGGAGCTGGGCAATTCAGGGCTCCAGACTCATTCTTCCCACTGGTCGCTCTTTTGCGATTCACTTTCTCAGTTGGTTGCACGAGCACGGTTTTTTATTTTTTTTTGTGCTACAACATGCTATTAATCAATGCATGCTGATTAACTTTTATTGTAGTTTATAGTTATATGGAAACGAAATTAGTTAACATTCAACCCGTTCTTTTTCATCAGTAGTATTATTTGTGATTTGAAGTTTGTGAACGGGAGTTCCTCTTTTGACATGTTATAAGCCGGGCTTCGGATGCTTTCACTTTCGATTTCACGATCTTGTCAGGTTTTACAATAACATATAATTGTCTGTTTTGCATATATCTATACACCTTTCACCTTTTAAGACAAAAAAAAAAAGATGGATTCATTATTTTTAATTAAAATGCACAACAACAATAAAACCGTAAGATTCAATGACAAACTATCTCACAAAACGATATTAACAAAAACAAATAAGATGAGGCATGGCATAGGCCTACACGCTGTATTAGGCTATATAATTACTAATAAATTACAGAAC
>NW_015505407.1:626993-627920 GCF_001515645.1 Sinocyclocheilus grahami
TTTGGCTGAGCGCACCTTCTGCAATTAATAGTAAATATAACCAAAACAGGCTATTATAATTTTTATATGAATAATAAAAAATATAAGAAACTCGCCCACTCGATTTTGTAATATTCTTTCATTTTGTAGTCCGTATGAAAAGGTGCATTTCTATTAAAGGCACGTCCATGTGGAGATGGCGAGTCAGCGTCAGCATTCGCCAACCTCATCTTTGCACCCGACACTGACTCAAAAAGCACAAGTTTATTAATAAATAATTAAAATGTCTTATTTTCCCCCCGACATGTTCATAATCACTTTGCCGGTGCTTTGAGGCAATTGCTTTAAGCGCGAGTAACAATTTTTTTAAAGTTTTTTTTAAGTTGTAGTTTTAGTTAACAATAACAACACTGGTGCCCTCTGTTGACAAGATCTTATCCGCTTGTTAAGTCGTGACGTAAGGAACGCCGTTTCCGGGTCCAAGCCCTCCACTCGTTTCAATTGAGAATACCATCTCGACAGCCGTTTATGAGCACTATTTATTCATATTACACATTTAAGCTAAACTTTTAGAAAACTTACAGAGTACACTGTGCTCATGGCATCACAGATACAAATATTTTAACGATTTACAAAAGATGAATCACTGTCTGGCCATCTGGACAGTGGACATTTTGGTATGGAGATAAAGGTTATGATTAGAATGTTTTGATAGTATTACACCACGTAAATTAGCACCATTTGTTGTTTTCTTGTGGTATGACAGAGCATTTTTTTATTTATTTATTTAATATTCACAGGGGATACATTCAACAGAAATATATATACTGTATATATAATATAGAATATATTATTCTTTACATGAATTACATTATATACATAATTACATTAACCTAATTATTGAATAATTAGGAGGTAACCTTTACATCAAAGTCATTATTTTTTCCA
>NW_015505407.1:627930-628328 GCF_001515645.1 Sinocyclocheilus grahami
TATGAAGAATGATTTGTTGATCTTGTTTTCCCTTTAATACATACCCTCCGCAATACATTTTTCAATTACTTTCAAATAGTGGTAGGGACAATATCGACCCTGCCAAAAAGTGGTGGGGACATGTCCCACCCGTCACACCTGCAAATTACGCCTATGTGTTTATATAATATTATTATTATTTTGAATTAGCTTATTTTTATTTTGTATTTTTCGTATTTTTAGTAAAAACTTTTTTTGTAATTTTATGTGCTTTTGACATTTTTATTATTGTTTTTTTTAATTCTTAAATAATTCCTATTTTTATTTAAATTTGTTTTATTTCAGTTAGCAATTTTTAGTACTTGAACTTTATTAACTTCAGTTTCATTCAATTTATTTTATTTCAGCTAAATTTCAAT
>NW_015505407.1:628612-660447 GCF_001515645.1 Sinocyclocheilus grahami
AACTTCAGTTTCATTCAATTTATTTTATTTCAGCTAAATTTCAATGAACAATTTTTTTAAAGTTTTTTTTAAGTTGTAGTTTTAGTTAACAATAACAACACTGGTGCCCTCTGTTGACAAGATCTTATCCGCTTGTTAAGTCGTGACGTAAGGAATGCCGTTTCCGGGTCCAAGCCCTCCACTCGTTTCAATTGAGAATACCATCTCGACAGCCGTTTATGAGCACTATTTATTCATATTACACATTTAAGCTAAACTTTTAGAAAACTTACAGAGTACACTGTGCTCATGGCATCACAGATACGAATATTTTAACGATTTACAAAAGATGAATCACTGTCTGGCCATCTGGACAGTGGACATTTTGGTATGGAGATAAAGGTTATGATTAGAATGTTTTGATAGTATTACACCACGTAAATTAGCACCATTTGTTGTTTTCTTGTGGTATGACAGAGCATTTTTTATTTATTTATTTAATATTCACAGGGGATACATTCAACAGAAATATATATATACTGTTCAATATTCATATATATATGAATCAGATTGATGCAAAGCAATAAAATGAATACACAACCAAAATACAAAACACATTTATTACCATAATAATAATAATAAATAAAAATAAATATACATATACAGAAAAAACAAATAAATAAAAAGTTAACAAACATCTTAAATAAATCACTCAAATGAATCATTACATTATTCTTTACATGAATTACATTATATACATAATTACATTAACCTAATTATTTAATAATTAGGAGGTAACCTTTACATCAAAGTCATTATTTTTTCCAGTAATACGGTTGTTTTAGCAGCTTTCTTATTGAGGGATGAGCAGAGAGATTCATAAAATAGTTTCAGATCAATACAAAAAAAATCCTAAATTGGGCATACAATCAATAACTTTACATTTGTGAAGATAAAATAAGCTACAGAGAGTTAACAGTTTTAACACATCATCCAGCTCCTTTGATCCTGATTCCCAAAATCAAAAATAGTACATTAATTATTTCAAAACTATAAAGACGAAGTCTCGTACCGGCAGGGATTGTAGGTGGGGGGAGTGAATGTACAGCACTCTCTCCCACCTTCAATACCACGACTGAGGTGCCCTTGAGCAAGGCACCGAACCCCAACTGCTCCCCGGGCGCCGCAGCGATTCAAACGTGAGTTTTGAGCAGTGTAGAGTAGCGTTTGTAGTTTGTTATTTCTCCGATCACAAATGCAGATATGGTTTTATGTTTACGCGGCGCAATGCAACGCGTAAAAAGACAGGATATATCATTATAATCCGTAATTATGTCTCCACTGGATGCAACAAATGCCTCGTTTGTAATGGGTTTTATTGGTTTTGTCTCATCGCTCCGGCGAGACAGGGCATCACAGTATGGTAGGGGCGTAAAATTTCCGTCACACACTTGAGGTATTCGGCCAATCACAACTTACTGGATAGCTGGCCAATCAGAGCACACCTCGCTTTTCAGACCGATGAGCTTTGTAAAAATCGATGCATTTCAGAAAGGAGGGGCATAGAGGAGAAACAAAAATGTACAGTATGTGGAAAATAATGTGTTTTTTGAACCTTAAACCGCATGAACATTTCATTACACCAAATAATGTTCTTTTTAGCAACATCATATGACCCCTTTAACAAGCGGATAAAACAGAGTAAAGTACTTTTTTAGTACCAGAGACAGCTTTTGTGCAGGTGTCTGAACACCTGGGATCCATCCCACAACCGCCATCTTTCTTCAGATCTCCAGAGCTAATGGCTGTCATTTCCTGGCAACTTATTAGACTGCAAGGAGGATAACTGAAACCTGGCTTAGTGCTAAATGTAGCATGCTCTAAAAAAAAAGAAGTCATGGAGGTCTGATAAACATCTTTTAAATGTACATGAAGAAAATACATTGCTTATAATGAAAGTCAACAGATCTATGCATCTCTGCTCTTTGATTTGGCAAGCATATGCTAAATTTCACATTAAATTTCATCTAAACACAAGACGGGCAGTTTGCACATGCCAGGAAGGATCACCAACAGAGCTTTTAAGGCCTCATCGTTCACCCAAGTAACGTCAACAATAGCCGTTCTGCAGCCTGACTACAAGTGTGTTTACGGTCTCTGGGGAGATGTGAGCTTTAGTTAGAATAACTCTCCTCCTGGTAATCATTAAAGATGAGGTAGTACCGAGTCCTTCACTGTATGGAGGGAAATATTGTTCCAGCTAAGACGATATATAAATACTTATTTTGTCAAGGGTGGGCGATGTTATTACTTCCTTTCTGTGCCGAGTTTCTAAAACATCTTATGAGAGCAACAAATGGAACAAGCAACATGATAGTTAATGGGCAATTTGGACTAAGGTGGAGAGCATGATGTCATCAGTGACCCCAGGGCAAGATGTCCAGAAGTGATTAAATCCAGAAGCTGGGAAAATGAAATGAGACCTCTCCCTTTACTTAAAAAGTCCGAGCTGGCTGTGGTTGAAAGCTAACGTGGTATTTTGTACAGAACCACGAGGAACCCTCTGACACATTGCAGTTAAAAGTGTAAGCAGGAATTTCCTCTTCTTTGTGTTTTGTGAGTGATCAACTGGCCTGTGGTAAAATACCAAAACTGTGAGCAAAACAGTCCTTAAGGGTTGAGGATGTCCAACAAAACACCATGACCCATCAGCTCTGTTTATTTAATCTAATCTGCAAATTGTCACTGCTTTCAGACAAACCATTAGAACATATCACACCATGTCTTCATGGAAAACGTGTTTTCTTTCTATCCATCCATATACACACAAAAGTATTATAGGCACACAAAAATATTATGTTTAAAAAAACTGAAATAGTCTACCCTGGAAAAGTCTGGGAAATGTTATTTTTCCTGTTAATCTGAAACGGAATTATTTTGCTTACAAATATTACATGTGAATAGACTGCAATGAATTTTATTTATTACATATTTACTAACAGAGTGATCAACTGGCCTGTGGTAAAATACCAAAACTGTGAGCAAAACAGTCCTTAAGGGTTGAGGATGTCCAACAAAACACCATGACCCATCAGCTCTGTTTATTTAATCTAATCTGCAAATTGTCACTGCTTTCAGACAAACCATTAGAACATATCACACCATGTCTTCATGGAAAACGTGTTTTCTTTCTATCCATCCATATACACACACAAAAGTATTATAGGTACACAAAAATATTATGTTTTAAAAAACTGAAATAGTCTACCCTGGAAAAGTCTGGGAAATGTTATTTTTCCTGTTAATCTGAAACAGAATTATTTTGCTTACAAATATTACATGTGAATAGACTGCAATGAATTTTATTTATTACATATTTACTAACCATTACTTAAGTCAGCTTGTGATGTTTCTGGTCTCTGGCCTAATAATTTGGATGATATTTTGCTTTATCCATATTGTTGTTGCAGTTCTATTATTAACTAACATACTAACAAACTAAAATACTTATTTAACCATTTTACTGTTGCTGATTGCTTGGTGATAGTGAACATTCTGAGACTTCATGCAGCTTTGTGGCTTTCAGCATAGACAGTTGCCACATACTGTGTCTTTGGTCATTTCCAATGCTGTCAGGCTGTCTTCCTGCACTATTATGAAGGAAATAAGAGTTTTACCGACTTTAGGCCAGCTCTTAAATATTTCAAAGCAGCTATCTTGTTGCCTTCTGGTCCTATCTGTATCTGAAGGATATGGCGGTCTTTCTCAGAACAGTTTGAGATTCTGAGGGAATGACAAGGTCACAATGGCATGTTTGTCTAACTTCAGAGAGGCCAGACTGAAAGGGAGCAAAGCAGTAGGGGCATGGGCAGAGTGTTCACGCAAACCCCCTTCCCGCTGCAGTTTCATAGACAGCAGCACTAATCCTCTGACCAAACTCCTAGCACGCTCCGCTTCACTTTAAACGGGCCGGCTGTGCCTCCAGCTGGGAAACTGACCCGGGCCCTTCCTGTTCCTAGGGTCCAGCCAGAGATCGGCCTGTCAAACGTCTGCCTGGGCAACAGGAGGCAGTGGCTACTTGCCACCTCACTGTGACTATTACACAATGCCACAAATGTAATAACTCCCCTACTTTTACTGTATATCATCAGATATTGTTGCCATTGAATTAAATATTCTGTCAATGGAATAACATCCTGTCCTGTGTCAAGGATCCCACTGCAGAATAGATCCTGTCAGGCTGCCATGATTGGTCACATAATTTCAGGCTTGTGAGCCAGAGATCGGCCTGTCAAACGTCTGCCTGGGCAACAGGAGGCAATGGCTACTTGCCACCTCACTGTGACTATTACACAATGCCACAAATGTAATAACTCCCCTACTTTTACTATATATCATCAGATATTGTTGCCATTGAATTAAATATTCTGTCAATGGAATAACATCCTGTCCTGTGTCAAGGATCCCACTGCAGAATAGATCCTGTCAGGCTGCCATGATTGGTCACATAATTTCAGGCTTGTAGCAAATGTGATGAATGTAATATTTTCTGTTAGATATGAGAAAAGAGTAGTATATTCCGTTTATGTACAATGTAGCTTTTATAAACTTTAAGGGCAAAACAGAGTGATAAATGGCGGGTAGGATCACAAAGATTTATAAATTAAACTGGCGAGTAAAAATGCAGCATATGGGTAAACAGACAGCACCATGCTGAGATCAGTCTGCCATTGGAGCAGCTCCAGGCACAGCGATAGCTCTGGATTTGATTTACAGTCAGTAGAAAAACCACCAGCAGATATTGCTGTATATCATCTGAGGCTAAGGAAGCTACATTGTATGTCCAATAGCAACATAGCAATTAATAATATATTTATATATATATATATATTTATTATACATACACATTTTAATGTACTAAACGAGAAAAGTTCTTAAATTGCAATAATATTTCACATGATCAGTTTTTACTGTTTACACTCTTCTTAGCAGGTATTCTTACAATTTTTAAACCGAAAATATTTTGCCTGCCAATTTTTTTTCTATCCACAATTTTTTAACATAACAAATACAGAGATAGTCTATCACTAATCGTACAGTAAATTGACAAGTGCTAACAATGTACTGACAGTGGAGTACATTGACTCCATATTGAATTTCCGAGAACAGACACTCTTGACAAATCTGAAGTGCTAAAATTAAGAGCTGACAGGTTCCAGAAACAAGATGGAGGTGATGGTTGCCTGACAAAACGCTTATGTTTCTGTTGTAAAGTCACAGCATCAATTTAATATGAGAAATTTGCTGTGGAGATGATGTACATGTGCATTTGGTATTGCCTTTTAGGATTGGCTCTCACCACATCAGATAAGGCAAAAACGGCAGAGAGGAGGAGGAAAGTGAGGGAGAGTGAGTCTTATCGGAGGAAGCAGGGAGGCAATTGCCAATGAAGAGGAGATAACATTCAAAAACAAATCTGAACGTTTGCTCTCGCTCATTCACGCATCATCTTTATCAGAGTATTCGATGTATGACAGACGAGACATAAGAATAATATCCACTTACATTAGGTATTTTTATACAGCACAGTACATAAAATAACTGTTTTCTGACATCTGCTGATGTTCACATGCTGATGTTCTAGAACAGTTGTTCTTAAACACCCCAACACACTACACCCTAGCTTAAATGACATGCTTTGAAATAACACTTTTACTGACCTAACAGTTTGCCAGACTGTTTTGTTCTTGATCACTGAAATAACTAGATCTGGTAGCTACATTTGACTACAAACATTGTTGATTCCCATCCAATTATTATTTTACAATCATTATTTATTCTTTTTGTTTTTGGTAAATAAATTATAATTGAATAACTTATTTAAATCAGCAAATTTTAATCTCTGGACCACTGTTTAAGATCTTCTGCCTTTTGGTAATGGTTGGGCTTGTGAAATTAGGCCTTTGTTGTTTACTCTCCCTGGAGAGGAAGCTTTGACAGTGTTAGTAAATGATCTGTTCGACTGCCGCCACAGAGTTTAAAACCTACACATTTTCTCTAGTGTGACAGTGATAACAGTTAGCATTCGTACTGGCCAGACACCAAATGTCGTAACTGCAAAGGGCTTGATCGCACTTAGACCGTGAATCCATCTTCTGTTACAGGTCCAGCCATGTGATGCAGACGTCACTGACCACAGTTATCCTTCAGAATGACCATCATCAGCAAATAATCCACACCGAAACGGCTTTACAAAACAACAAGGTTTGACGTAAACCAGACAACAACCCGTATAAACAAATGCTCTTTCTTTCTAACCCTTTTTATTGACCCAAAGTATTATTTACCACTGCAAAAGATTAAATCACTACTAGCCTCATTGACGCAAGAAGGCAGGTACTCTTGGGTGACTGATCAGTATGGGTCTGTTTGTTCGTTTCTGAGCCTCTTCTATTTTAGTACATGTTAGATGTGAGAACAAAAAGCCAGAAGAACAGACATACACCAGGTCAAACATGTCATCTCCATTGAGCCCTTAAAACACAGCTTTGTGCCGCATGAGGATGGCAAAGTCAGGTTCACCTTGTAAACTTCAATAATGAGCACCTGCTTTGGGAGCTAACATTAACAAGGATGTCATTTTCCTAGCTTTTGAGCAGAAGGGATGTGTGGATGTATGCCCTGAAAATCACCTTCACAAATCACAGGCCCTTCAAGAGGCATATGGATGTGTCTGTAAACCATCATCCAAGGCTAACTCTCACCCCCTTCACAACAACAAAACAAACACGATCATGAATATAGCTAACTGGTGCTTGGCCATACAAAAATCACCACCACAATGCTAAGTAGTTTCTGTGGTGGTTGCAAAAGTGTAGTTATGCAGTTGCTAAGGTGTTCAGAGTTTTTTTTAAATCACATAGACAGGTAGTTGTGTTCTATGTGATTGCTTACTAGTCTGAGATTATTTATTTAGTTAGTGTGGTTTATTATCTATTGTACTATAAGCAAAACTATAGGCAAAACATATGTATACATAAACTACCATTCAAAAGTTTGGAGACAGTAAAACTTAAAAAAAAGAAAGAAATTAATACTTTTATTCAGCAATGATGCATTAAATTGATCAAAAGTGATTGGAAAGACATTTCTAATGTTATATTAAAAAAAAAAAAAAAAATTATCTATTGTACTATAAGCAAAACTATAGGCAAAACATATGTATACATAAACTACCATTCAAAAGTTTGGAGACAGTAAAACTTAAAAAAAAGAAAGAAATTAATACTTTTATTCAGCAATGATGCATTAAATTGATCAAAAGTGATTGGAAAGACATTTCTAATGTTAAATTAAAAAAAAAAAAAAAAAAAAAAAAACTGCTGTTTGAACTTTCCATTCACCAAGGAATCCGGAAAAAAGTAAGCAACACAAAACTCAGATGACTTTTTTCAACAACATAAAAAAAATCTTAGGGACCACAAACTTTTTAATGGTAGAGTTACTGGGTGTAAATTTTTCGGTGGTATGATGATTGATAAGTACTGAATAGGTAGCATAGCAGTGACAATCATATATGCATACCATGATATTTATTACTTCATAGAATGCTATGAAATAAACAGTGACACTTTTTTTTGTTAGTGCTTCTACCACTGTAACGCTATCTGCATTTCAGGTCTGCTTCTGCTCAAGCTACTGCACCAAGAAAAAGTGAGATTTATTCATCATCTGTATTTATATCCATGTAGATGGTAAAAAAAAGGGTCTTGCCTACATATTTCTTTCTGTATAGTGAGAGACAGAGGGGAAAAAAATGACATACATTACAGTTCAACATCTGCTTTCTATTGACAGAAGTATGCAGTTGACTTTAGAGTGCCAAAGTAGGTTTCGGAGAGTCACTGCCAGAGGAATGCTGGAAGGGCCGTCTTTTCTTCACTTTCTGTGGTATTTGCCGGTAAGTGCTTCAGAGGCAAGAAGAATACGAAGATAGAAATTGACAGTTTGAAGGGCGGACTGGGATGAAGAGAACAGCTTAAAAATACGAGGTTTGTATGGTTTGAGTTGTGTCATGGAATCTAAGACAAACCAGAGAAAGACCTGGTAAATTAAATGTTCACAGCTTTATTGAATTAAAAGGAGGAGAGAAGGAGGGCAAAATGAGAGCGGTGGAGAGAGTTTTTTTAACTGGGGTGAAGACGACTACGGTTGGGATATTGATGGGGGAGGGGTGTTCAAAGGATAATGTAAGACAGTAAGAAAGAGGCAGTGAGTATATTTTTGCTCCCAGAACAAACAAACACAATTGTAAGAAAAGCGAGCAGGCTCGTGAGATGTTTCCCAGTGGCTACGTGGAGTAGAATTTATGACCAAACATGGTCATTGGCGTCCATGTGTCATCAACCTTCTTTAACTGAATGTGCCTTTGCTTTAATGTTTGAGAACTGTAACCTAAAGTCACATAAGGTCAGGTGAATATCAACACAAGCATCTATGAAGCGATGATGTGAGAGAGAGGCAGTGAGAGGAAAAGGACAGGGAGAATAAGGAAAGGAAAGGGAAATAAAAGAAAACAAATGGGAAAAGGAAAAATAAAAAGGGGAACGGGAATGAAAGGAAAGGAAAGCAAAGGTAAAAGGAAATGAGAAAGCAAAGGCAAACTAGAAAGCAAAGGAAAGGGGAAAAGTAAGTGGAAAAGAAGAGGAAAGCAAAGGTAAAAGGAAATGGGAAAGAAAACGAAAGCTAAAGGAAAAAAGGAAGCAAATGGTAAAAGAAATGGGAAAGGAAATGGAAAGCAAAGGCAAACGTAAAAAGGATATCAGAAGTTGAAGGAAAGATAAAACCAGAAGTAAAAAGAAAATGGGAAAGGAAAATTGTAAAGGGGAAAGTAAAGTAAATTGAAAAGCAAAGGGAAAGGAAAGGGGAAAGGAAAGAGGAAGGCAAAGGAAAAAGAAAAGAGGAAAAGGAATACAGAGAAAAATGTAATGGGACAGGAAAATGGAAAGGAAAAAAGTGAACTGGAATGAAAAAAGAAAGCAAAGGGAAAAGTAAAAGTAAAGGAAAACTGGTGATGAATGGATTGACTGACAAAACTCAAATAGCAAAATCAGCAACTACCTTTCTCATTGAAGCTGCATTTCACTTGACTTGAATAGGACCAACTCTAAGCTGATCACTCATCAGATGTGAAGTGTGGACACTGGATGCCTGAATGCTGCCCATCCCACTCTGTATAACAACCCTACGATTAGAGCAGAGTGCTGCAGAGGCTTGGCAATGCTACACGTCAGATGTCTGGACTCGTTCTTCTCCATGCCGAGTACAAAATAAAGACACAGAAAGGTGGTCTGGCAAACACAAGGGGCATTTGTAAAGCATTTCCTTGGGCTAAGGGTGGGCTCCTAAATTTCACTGGTGGTTTTTCAACATGCTATAGCAGAGGGCTTTTTAACCTCTGGAACACTTGCCTTGATCAGATGTCTTTTGATGTTGTTGATGGAAACTGCTCTTAAGCACACCGCTTCATCCTCAACATGACAAATTATTTACAATGGTTACAATAATCGCTGGTGAGGTAGATTGAGCGTAACATTCAAGTTTGACTTTCCAAACCCGGTTTATAAGGTTGCCAAATGACTGAGACACTGTTCATTGACTAAACGACAATATAATTGAAGAGCCCAAACTCATCCAGTTACCAAGAATTTAGTGTATAACTCTTATGTCGTTCCCACTCTCTTGTTGCTCTTTTCCACCCCAAATGTTTGATAGATATTTCTGAGAACCCAAGCTTGCTCTGAACCAAGTTGATATGCTCTGACCTCTTTGATGTTAGGAAAACAATAAGAACAGTGGGAACATAGTTGTGATTAGTTGAGTCAAGTTGTAATTTTCCTTCAAGTGCCATAACATAGCAGGCTATGAGGGGGTTCAAGGCCTTTCCTATTTGCTTTCTTTGTTTGTACTTCTCTCTGCTAGTCACAACTGCTATGCTTTGGCATTAGAGTGTGGCCTGTTATGTCTACACTCTTAAAAATAAAGGTGCTTCAAAAGGTTCTTCAAGTGATGCCATAGAAGAACCATTTTTGGTTCCACAAAGAACCATTCAGTCAAAGGTTCTTTAAAGAACCATCTCTTTCTTGTGTTTTTGTAATCTGAAGAACCTTATTTCGTCACAAAGAACCTTTTGTGAAACAGAAAGGTTCTTCAGATGTTAAAGGTTCTTTATGGAACCATTTAGATAAAAACGTTCTTCTATGGCATCGTGAAGCACCTTTATTTTTAATAGTCTCCAAGGTTTTTGGTGCTATCTCCTACATTCCTTCTCATGTCAACAACTCAAAGCAAATGAGCTGAAAGTGCTGTACTTTGCTTTTCACACTTTCCATGTCTAGGGTAGAGAATAGGCTGAAAATACGTGCTTGTGAATTGCGTTTTTTCGATTTTGCGTTTAAATAATTTCCGTGTGTTTTATTTCTCTCAGAATTTGCTCTGTTTGTGTGCCCGTGAGTCTACGTGCTGAGCTGAGGAAATGCCTCCCCGCTTATAACGTGCATTTGAAAAAGCAACGCTGAACATCTTCCCTTACATAATACAAACATATTTAAATATAATATATGATATATTTTTAAATGCAACATTGAATTATTGAACACTTACAAATTTTTGAACAATTACAATACAATGCATTTTCTTATTAGCTAGTAAAACTACACATTCTTAACAATTACAGTTTTAAGCAGCGTAGCCTATTAGTAGTTAGTTAGTGTGCTACACTCTAAGAAAGGTCTGTAAAAATAGGGCACAATATACTGTAACATGAAGAAATTTTCCATATTGACTTTTCACAAGTTTTAACCTGCATTTAAAATTTTGTGTTTTCGGGTTACAGGGTTACAACTTAACAGATAATATCCTGGCAGAAAATTACCAGTACCTTTTCCATTTTTGTACATATTTTTTCTTAGTGTACTTAGTGTGACCATACAGGCCATTTTTATGGGATGCGTCCTTGCTAGGATTTCTATATTGCCTAAAATATCCAGGTTTTGGCTGTTTGCACTGTGCAGATCGATCGTTGTATGACATTCACAAGAGCTATAGAGAGCAGAGCAGACGGCTCCTTATGCTTTCGAATCACTCTCGTAGTACTTTGGTGTCATTCGATGATCGGTGCGCAGCGATGCTTCAAGTCGAACAAACACGTGCGCGTATTTGCATCGCTTTGATCGTTCTCTGTAGATCTCACCTTCTCACGCTCCACGATTGGTCGATTATATACAATACCTGCATGTTATTGGTCAAACTACTTTGGATATTTTAGGCAATATAAAAATTTTGGCCAGGACGTGTCCCGTATGAACGGCACATATGGCCACCCATACTTAACTGATTAACAATTGCATGTACAAGCTACAAACAAGGTGTATCATAAATGAACAATTATTTTAGAAAAAACTGCAACTAGCAACTTAATTCACATGATGTGTGTACTGCTAGGCATCTTTGGTTTCCTTTTTGTGTGTAATTTAGATGGAAAATGCGTGCCTTTTTATTGTTTGAGTCACTTGTCAACAGTTGCTAAAAGTTGCCAATTAAATGTTTAAAATATCAGCTACAGTTGAAAGCCTTTGTCCATATTAGGGATTTCTATTACTTCTGTGATGCATACAGTATGTGGAGTTTCTGCGCGAGGGTTCCAGTATGAATGAAACAGATATTACATGTGTTTATAGCACTCAGTTATGGCCAACTATCCAATTTTGGGTAAAAATAGGAACAATAATACTTCTCTCAAAAGAAATTTGAAGTAGACACATGATAATCCATGTTTTCCCCAAATGTACAGGAGTTTTTTTTTTTTTTTATTGCATTTTAAAATCATAAATTGCAAAAAAAAAAAAAAAAAGATTTTAAAACTGTGGTTAAAAAAAAAAACTAAACGTACTGAACTGTGGGCTAACTGTATTGTTGCATCCCTGGTTTGTAGTAAACATTTTCTCTTAAATGTAATACATTTTGTTTTATAATATTATAATAAATAATATTACACTACCATCTAAGTTTTGGCATCAGTAAATTATGTTTTTGAAGTAAGTCTCTTATGCACACCAAGGATTTGATCAAATACAGTAAAAACAGCTAAATATATGACAATTTAAAATAACTTTTCTATTTTAATATATTTTAAAAAGTAATTTATTCCTACAGCATTTTTTTTTAAATTCCAGCCTTCAGACAAATGACCATTCTATGCTGATTTGGTGCTCTGGTAAATCATACTGACACCAAACCGTTAAACAGTAGTGTATATTATATTATACATAGTATTAATGTTTCATAATTTTTTGACTAAAGCAATAGTATTAATAAAATACATTTTTATTAGTGGTGGAACAGGCCAATTTAATTAGAGACCTTTTATTATGGGCTAATTATGTTAAATAATTATTTAACATTATTTAACGCCTTTTATCTTTGGTCCAAAATGTGCATTCGCACAGCCATCATTTCACCACTGAAGTATTGTGACTGACAAACTCTGAAATTTGACATCATGTGAAGTTCTCAGGAATTAAATTGTCATGGAGGTCCTCTCTGATCCTTATTTCTGGATGTGTGCCTATAAATAATAGATTTGATCTGTATTAATAATAGATTTGTTTAACAAATGTTTCCATTCATGGCAAGCATCCTAAATGAAAGGAACATCTTTCTGCTAGTAACGCTTGTAATAATTATAAGTTTAGCACAGCACAGTATATGAGAACATGCTCCCTTTCACGTAATGAATGTCAGTGGGTTTAAGCACTGCACAGCATGAACACAGGGCTAATTTGGGTTGAAAATGGTAGGCGTTCATAGGTGGTCTTTGTCTCGTGTTTTTTTTTAAATAAAAATCCAATATTACAGCAAAGGCAGCTTGACCAGAATGAGAGCAGCAGCGGTTGCTGGGTCAGTCTGCGCACCTGCAAGCAATCAGCTCTCAAAAAACACAGACACAAATTTGACCCATATAATAATACAGCCAGACCGAGTCAAATGTGTGTCTTCACTCTTCACTACTCTTTTATAAGAGTATTTCACCCCACAATAAGGCTTAAAATTCTGTGATTATTTACCCTAATGTTGTTCTAAACTGATATGACTTTCTTTGGAGCAAAACATTTGATATCTTAAAGAATATTTGACAACTCATGATAGGTGTAAAAAACAAAAACACACCAACACCAAAATCCACTATAGTAGTAGTAGTACACAGTACACTTGTGTGCCATTTTCCAAGACTTCTGGAGCCATATGCCAGCTTTGTGTGAGGAACAGAATTAATAATAAAAAAAAGCCATAATTCACTGAAAATTATTTGGATTGTTGAGCTTAACCTAATCAGATCAGTCCAAGTGAGTTGTGAACTGGATAAAATGATTCAAATGAATGAATAATTCAATAAACTGCTTCTTATGATCAACTCATTAACTCCGATTAAAAAAATATTTTTAAATTTGGGAACAACATGACGGTGAGTAAATGACGACATTTTAATGAGTAAATTGCTACTATTTTTTAAGGCAATGCCTTTAGAAATTTTTTTTTTTAGCCTTGTGAGAACTAAATGTTTGTCTTCTGTCTTATCACATTTTATCTAAAGATTAGCAGTGCAGCAGGAAACAGACAGATTCTCTATCTTTGTCCCTGGCAAAGGCAAGCTGACAGAAAGGGAAAAAAACTCAATGCCAAAATGTGAAGGGATCCTGCTAAATGGGAAGCATCCAGCATGATTTGCCATCAGAAGTCATTCCAGGATATTATCCTTTTATTTTTTCTATCATCTGTTTATGGTTCTTCTCCTTGACAACATGTAAAACAGTGCCCTGGCTCCACAGAGCAATAAAATACCCAGCACTGCTGTCTGCCTTCATCATGTGAGTTGTATGAGCATCTCTCTCTCACACACACACACACACACACACACAGAGAGAGGTTTGTTTTTGTGAATTGTGGTTGTGGGGACATTCCATAGGTGTAATGGTTTTCATACTGTACAAACTGTATGTGCTATTGGCCTACACCAACCCTACACCTAAACCTACCCCTTACAGGAAACTTTGTGCATTTTTTCTCTCTCAAAAATACTCGATCTGTATGATTTATAAGCGTTTTGAAAAATGGGGACATGGGGTAATGTCCTCATAAGCCACCTTCTCCTTGTAATACCCATGTCATTATACAAATTTGTGTCCTCATATGTCACAAAAACTCACACACACACACGTTATATCTCATCCTCATGAAACTTAACCAAATGAAGTCTCACAGGTTCCAACGGCTTATGAAATGTTCCAGTGCAGTTTCTAAATGAACAGCAAAAGTTTTCAGTCTTGTGCTGATGTATTTCCTATTGAAAAGTTTGGTGGGACATATTGTAACAGTTGGGTTCCAAAAGTAAGAATCTCACTCACTAATTTGCTAATTATAACTTAAGCAAACTTTGTGATTTCACCTAATATGCTGTATAAACTACCTTACAAAAGTTTGGGGTCTGTAAGATTTTTTAAATGTTTTTGAAAGAAGTCTCTTATGCTCACCATGGCTGCATGTATTTAATCAAAAATAAAGTAAAAACAGTAATATTGTGCAATATTATTACATTTTTAAATATTATAATATATTTTAAAATTGTATTTATTCTTGTAATGGCAAAGCTTAATTTTCTTAATTCGTAGGGGGGAAAAATGAACAAAATATAGGATTTATTTTATTTTTCTTTTGAAGTGCAAATATCAAAAAGTGTCCTGCTGTTTTTCAGCCATGAAGGTCTGATGTCTTTTGTTCAGCTGCTGGCAATATGTCAGAAACTAGACTGACTTCCTGTATAGTGACCTATCAGCTGCATTGTGGGGGTCTTTCTTTATGTCAGCTGATCTCAGACCTAATCTATAAGACATCAGAACTTCTATAAGTCCAAGTAAAACTGTGCTCATATCACTGTATTAGGACCCTTTCATTGCATTTCAACAGAAATTCTCAGTTTTTAGGGGCGTCTTCCTATATCCCTTCAGCAAGAGATCTGCCCACAGCATCTGACAGCTAGACAAACAAAAATAATTGTCAGTAACATAGACAAAAAAAAAGACAGGGAGGATGATAATACTGATGCACACACACACGAAAATAAACACAGCAGAATACACCAGAAGACAATGGGGGAGTTGTTTAGGAGGGGCTGACACTATGACCAGCTGCATACACACATCTCTTCTCTAGCTCAGTTGGTGGTTGCTTTCCACAGCCCCACACTGGGCCGCTTCTAATCCAACAGACTAGATAAGATTATATTTATATAATGCGATAAAGTTTGGAAATGAGCTGCACAAGACTGTCATGTCTAATTCCCAATGGTGGATGAAAAAAAAATATTTCATAGTGCTCTGGAATACTTCAGTCAACTATATTTATAAAATGGCTACTAAACTGGCCATTGTCCCTAGCAACCAATTGACCATGATTTGTCATTACTATTAATATTTGTAATAGTTTCATGATTATTGTATCACTCTTTGGTCTTGTAATTACAACGAAACAGTATGTATGTCGGGGATGCACAATATATTGGTTATCAGACAATATGAGAGCTTTTTTTCTATTTAGTTAATCTTTAAAAATACTAATAATTTAATAGCGCTGTTAAATATAATCTTTAGCAAATCTCAAAATGATAATTTCTCATAGTTTTTAAAAGATTTAGACAATATTATAGAAATTAATTATATTGGTTATGGCATAACATGAAGAATCTGAATGAAAAAAACCATGAAAAAATAATCTGAATTCATCAGACTGTTTCAGCTTACTGCAGGAAGAAATAAATGCTCCTAAATATAGACTTGCATGTACATGTGTGCACATGTGCAAACACACTTTTTTTTCTAGTGGAAGGATCTAAGAAAAACACAACCGCCATTGGCGGCTGGATTGGGCTCAAACATGTCTCCCTTGGTCCTCTTTTATGACTCTCCAAGGACTCATCTAGACCTCCCTTCTTTTCCTCGTCTTCTCTTTCTCTTTTCCTGCCACGTTTTTCTGTAACCTTCAAGATAAATGTCACATGCAGAAAAAGCAAACCAAGAAGGAAAAAAAAAAAAAAAAAAAAAAAAAACTTTAGACGCATGCCTATAAATTGCCATAAAACGAGGAAGCATATACTTTGCATACAAACGGCTGTGGGTGTTGGCGACCTCCAGGGGTCTTTTTTTCCCCCATTCCATTCACAGGGTACTGAGCTCCAGGCACCAAAAAGCAGAGCACTGGCCACGCTGCTGGAATGAGCTCACTTCAAAGGTGACCATAAATCAAACAGTTGTGCCCCCGCCATCCGCTACACCATCCCCCAAAATCCCGTCTGTCATTCTCAAGACAGTGGGGCTGGTGGAGAAGCATTACCTCATAGACTCCGAGCTCAGACTTCTGCATTCATTGGCTGTGCCTGTACAGGTCATTGCTTAATTCCCCAGTTCCTTGATTGTCAAACTGATCAATCCAGCTACAACAAAAACTAATGCTAAAATCTCATATCTGTGGCTGTGTCCTTTCACTGGCATCCTAAGTTTGAATCTCAGATGTATCAAAATTAGGTGACAGCAGAAACCCAAGTCACAGAGTTCCGAGGTGAGTGAGGTAATTGTGGGTAACCTGTCGATATCTTTTGCAGTTCCCATGGCACCTGTGGTCGGTTGCCGGATCAATGGTAGGTTAACTCGGCAGATGTAAAAAAAAAAACAGTCCTGTTCCTGGTTCCTCTACCTTCCTGCAAAGTTAATCTCCAGCCCTGATCAAATAAAAATTAACCAGCATATTAGGATCTTGGTAATTACAGACAAGCATATTGAAGCAGGGTTGGAACTGAACTCTGCAGGTAGGTAGATCTCCAGGAAAATGATTGGGCACCTGTGTTAAAGGGGTCCTATTATGCTTGTTCATGTTTTAAACTTTAGTTAGTGTGTAATGTTGGTGTTTGAGCATAAAAAAGATCTGCAAAGTTACAAAGGTCAAAATGGCACGTTCGGACTACAGTTCGCTTCTTCCAGATATTGGAAAGATATCACAAAGCCACTAATTTAAATAATTCTGGAATACGCATAAAAAGGGCTGCGCTAGAAAAGACAAATAAGAAAAGCTGCTTTAGTAGCACGTTGTCGGAATGCTGCGATTATGGTAAAGGGCATGACATTTCTGGAACACGCTCCAAGCGGTTCGCCAATCACGACGTGCTGGGCAAGCTAACCAATCAGAGCACATTTTGTATTTCGGAAGGAACTAAACAGCACATTCGAGACAGACTGGGAAGAAATAATGCATTGTTGGAACAATCCAGCATTAAACCCTATTCTAGTACACCCCAAAACTAAATCAAGACTTTGTATAAGGGCATAATTGGTTCCATTTAAAAAGACACTATTTTATTGATTCCATGTACTTTATAAGATGCATTTGCTAGCCCTTAATCTTGGATTGCTGTACCATTATAATGGTTCTGTATACAGCTTTTCACAGTATCAAAAGGGCCAAAATTTGCACGCAAATTAGCATAGCGTACATTTACCTAGCTGGTACGATAGCCGCACTGATATACTATGGTGTGGGATCAATTTCTGCTGAGTTGTCATGTCTTAGATATGGGTAAGTCTGTTTCAAGGCACTCTGTAAGTACTGTAATACTCTACATTGATTGCTTATGTGATTTTTAAGTCTGATGGGGCAAGTTGGAAAAAAATAAATTTCTTTGACTTTGCAGAGGATAAGAAGGGCAATTCATCATGGTCTTATCTCGCGGTGTCACGTGGGACTCTCTTTATCATGCAGCCATGCAAAAACACCATTTGTCTTCAGTGCAAGTGATAAAATGTACGTTCTTGGGTGGAAACAAAAAACGTTAGCATAGGTAGTTTAGGCGAATGCAGATAAGACTGTATAATTATGCAGATATCAAATCAGAAGGCCTCATCTAACTGTCTATCAAAGTCGGGCACCTCCCTCTCAAAGCTCTGTTAGTATCCGCAGCTTTCTGCCATGATGTTTCCAACCTCATTAAACCCCACAACCCTTTATAACCTCCATCTGTTCCACTTACTAAAACAAACCTGGTTGATTTACTTGACAAACTGAGTTCCACGGTGCAGATGTGCATTTTTAGGCCAAGTGGAGCAGCTCACCACAGATAAATGAATATGCAGACAGCCAAACAGACCCAAAGCCAGACGTAAAGACATCGGTCTTAGGTGGCGAGTGGCGCCAGGTTCTGCACATGGCTTTCTGAAAATCTAATCATAGATCATCCAAAAATATAGATTTTGTCAAGACAGTTGCATATTAATGGGAGACTGCAGTATTTTTGGGCTGAGCTTGCAGACTACTTGAAAGTCAAGGCATCTTGCTTTACATAATATTCCTGTATGTAAAGTATAATGTACATTATTAAATAGCTGCATTCCCATTCTTATGTTTAAATATTTTTTTCTGTTTTCATAATCATAAACGGTATATGATTGTGAAAAAAAACTTAACATTTAGCATTTAGATATTTTCAGAGTGAGGCAATGGCTTTTAGTGTCAGCGCTCCTGCATTTGAGTGTAGGCAGTCTGGCTCTTGTTTTGTGTAATTATGCATTTCATCCTTTTTCCTGCACTGGTTCAATATCCCTGTCTCTTGTATATAAAATAATGGCAATTTCATGTCATGGTTAGAAACACAATTTTATTGTTTCCAATGAAGAACCCCTCATCCCAATTTAGTCAAATTTAATTCCTCTCTAACTCCTCTTAAGACCTACTATTTGGGAAAAATTGTAAAACAGGACTGCTTTGACTTATTTTTTTTGTGGAGAGACACTGTTTACTAGTCAAGTTTATATGGTTTATTGATTGTGTGCTTTGGTAAAATGCAAATAGTCTCTTTAGACAAGAGATGCAAAACCTTTTAAATATGTACCCATATTCACTTAAATATTTTCCAAAGCTATAAGAGGTAATGCAACAAAACTAGATTGTTCCCATTATAATCAACCCAGCAAGAGTCACAAAATTGCATACATGCAGTGTAGACAACGCTGTTTATTATAATGGGAGCGATCGAGTTTTGACACCATTTGCTTGTGTACATACTCAGTGTCCAAAAATATGACAATGATTGAGAAGTGTTTAAAATGTAATTCATGGTTTGGTAGACTTCATGTGCAACAGCAAACATGTCACTAAAGCATTCAAAGGGGCTCTGTCTTTGTATTCTCAAGGTTTTGCTCAAGGTAGCCTTGTCAACAAGTGTCAGACAACATGTGTCTTTGCTTTCTCATCTCTATGCTCTTATCCAGGCCCTCTGCACTAAATCATCCTCATCTTTCTATCCACTATAGCCGCCATCCTTTTATAGACACAACAAGGACACGTTCTCCCATTTATGGGCTTCTGTGAAGTGCCGAGCCATGGTCAGCGAAAGTCCTGTGAAGGTGTTCACTCACAGAAGGCGACAGCTACCTCCGCTTTCCTATTGCTCCATGGAACATGGCAAAATAATAAATCTCTTTAAAGGGGTCCTATTATGCTCTTTTACAAAGTCTTGATTTTGTTTTTTGGGTGTACTAGAACAGGCTCTCATACTAGGTTGTTCGAAAAACACATTCTTTTTCACATATTTTACATTATTACAACACCTCTCTCCACAGTCTGGCATGAACGGCTCGAACAGTTCCTGTATCAAATGAAGGCCCGCCTTCTGAAATATGAAATGTGCTTCACACACACTGGTTAGCTGGGCCAGTGTGTGTTGTGATTGGGCACCACTCGGCGCCTGGTTGGGAAATGTCATGCCCCTTACCATAGCCGCCTGAGAGCTTCAGTGTAAATATTGCGTCAGAATCAAATCAATTTGAGCGCAATTTAAATCTGGATGATTGTAACCACTCCAAGTTCTTCTGCCTTGGAAAGCTAGTAGCACGTCTCCGACATAGTGATGACACTCGTTGACTTCTTTAGTGCAGCTCAACCAGGTCTCGTCCCATTCGTCGATATTTGTGATATCACAAATCCCGGAAAATATGCGTTGTTGTTCAAATGAGTCGTTCGTTGAAGTTTTTGAAAATTATTTCTGTTAAATAAAATACCTCCTTTTGAAGTGGACTTTGAACTTTGTAGATCTTTTTTATGCTCAAACAGCAACATTACAGACTAACTAAAGTTGAAAAAGTGAAAAAGCATAATAGGACCCCTTTAAAACTTCTGTGTCAGGTAGGTCTGGCACTATACCAAAAATTAGTGGCTACCAATACAAGGGAAATGTCATGATTCTCTTTACCACATATACATATATACAGACTAAGGGTCAAATGAGTGTATGTGTGTTAAACACAAAAACAGTTATAAATGTAAAAAATAAATATAGAATTTAAAAGTATGTAAATGTATTTTATTCCCGAGATGGCAAAACTGTATTTTTAGCAGTTATTACTCCAGTCTTCAGTGTCACATGATCCTTCAAAAATAATTCTATTCTAATATGCCAAATTACTGCTCAAGGAAAAATTCGTATTATAGTCAATGTTGGAAATAGTTAATATTTTTGTGAAAACATTCCTATTCCAAAGTTTGGGGTAAAAAAGCCTTTAAAAAAAAATGAATTGAATTAATTTTTTTAACAAGGACACATTAAATAGATTTTTATAATGTTACAAGCTATTTCAAATAAATGTATAATGGTTTACACAAACATAAAAAAAACATCTGATAAACAAGAAACTGATAATAAGAACCATTATTAATAATTGAGCACCAATAATAACTGAGCACTAATCAGCATATTAAAATGATTTCTGAAGGATTATGTGACACTGAAGACTGGTCTAATGGCTGTTGAAAACTCAGCTTTTCCATCACAGGAATAAATTATACACATTTGAAAATCATAAATGCAGCCTTCTTTCAAAAAACAGTATTCCATATACACACACATATACATATATATATACACACACACACACATATACATATACATACATATATATATACATATATGTGTTGGTGCGTGTGTGTATATGTCTGACAGAAATTCTATATATCAAACCGAATATATATTTCAAACAGAAATAAAAAATTATATATGACATAAGCAGCTAGTCTATCTGCATTTTTATTGCAAGGCTCGGATTTTTTTGTCCTGCCTGTTTACATTCACTTATGACAAACCGAATTTGTTTAAACTCATAACTAGAAGTGCATTTGGCCATTCACGCATGCATCTGCATTGCACTACCAAATTTATTCATGATGCAAGTATTTTGCAGCTGTTTACTTAAGAGGGAAACACTCTCGCACAGCTGTGCACCGTGTAAACATCAGCACAAATCGGAGGGGAAGGAGACTACAAATTTCAGAAGCGATCCCAGTGAGAGCAGTTTTTTTACCAATCCATTGCAGTGTGCTCTGTAGGTTAGTGTGGGTGAGGATAATTAAGCAGTGGGAAGTGATCAGCACTTGCAATCCAGACTTGGCACCCTATAATGTGCTTAAATGTGTCTGCCTATATGTGGATCTGTGCATGTGTGTACATGGGGAAATTCAGAGCTTTATTATGATAAGCCGTGTGCAAAAACAGGAACTGTGATAGTGAATTACACGTGTAAGATGTAATATTTGTGATTAATCCTTTTAAATGGCTTGTTAGAGAATTAATAGCTCCTCTGTACGATTCCTGACCCAGTAAAAAACTTAACGGCTCTGATTCACAACCAGTGGTTTCAAATCTAAATATTGGTTTTATTTTTCCTACACTCTACATATAGTTTACCATTCTCTTAATGCTTCTGTGCTTTTACCACTGAAGAGCCAGCAGAGCTTTTACAGGATCAAATTGACCCTACTTGACAAATTACAGCTCAGGAGTCACATTTTGCTGTTTGTAACTGAACATGTGTGAAAGACATGGTGACAGTAAAAGTATTTTAAATTGCTATGTAGAGATGCTTTTGATGAATGATTAATTGGCCCGTTATTTCCTTTGTTTAATGGAACATTAACTGTAAAAAATTTTTTGATTATTGCAGTGTGTTTTAAAAGAAAATTAAAACATACTGCAAAGTTACTTTCCACTTCTTTGTAATTGTGAAATTTACTGCCAATATGTAAGTGTAAATTGTTTCTACACCAAATTATTTTCAGTGCAGTATAAATTAGGGCTGGGTTTTGACACAAATTTCACAATGCAATTCGATTATCCTTCACAAGCTTGCGATTCGATTCGATTCGAATTTCGATTTGATTCGATTCAATATCGATTATTTTGTATATATATCAGGTACAGGACCTGGCAAATTTTCTCAAGCAAAAAAAAAAACTCTTAACTAATGGTGTAAAATATACCCGAGTCAATAATTGCTGATTTGTATACAAAAACCTCAAATATAGCCTACTCAAAGATTTTGTAATATTAAAGTTATATAATACTAAAGGCCTGTTCACACCAAGGACGATAACTATAGTTCTAAAAATCGTTCTCAGTCTTAAAGAATAACAGCTATAACGATAAAGGCACAGAGAAACGATATCGTTGGAATCACTTTCAGAACGATTTTTTCCATCTGTTGAACAATAAAAACACTGGCGGCCAATCAGAATCAATCCTGCTATAACGAGCTTGAGAATTTAAAGTGGCAGAGGAGCTTGGGTTTAGAGCAGATAGACGATATCATCTGCTGGTGTGGATGCTAATAATAATAATAATAATAATAATAATGCTGTTAATCTTCATAGTTATCGTTCTTGGTGTGAACGGGCCTTAACTCCGACATAATTATATTTCTACTCCAATTGGTATTTTGAAATATAAACACTTAAATGGTGGTTGTCACAAAAGCTTGATGGACATAAATTAAATATTGAAGAACAGTAAAAAAATTATAATGAATATACGCATGTTATATGGCGCATATTTAGCAAAATGCTCCTCTAGAGTTCATTTTTCTAGCTGACTAATGAGTTTATGGTCACCGAGCTATAACGAGCTTGAGAATTTAAAGTGGCAGAGGAGCTTGGGTTTAGAGCAGATAGACGATATCATCTGCTGGTGTGGATGCTAATAATAATAATAATAATAATGCTGTTAATCTTCATAGTTATCGTTCTTGGTGTGAACGGGCCTTAACTCCGACATAAT
The DNA here is from genome assembly GCF_001515645.1 of Sinocyclocheilus grahami. Lineage (NCBI taxonomy): Eukaryota > Metazoa > Chordata > Actinopteri > Cypriniformes > Cyprinidae > Sinocyclocheilus > Sinocyclocheilus grahami. Next base: position 651,792 of record NW_015505407.1, read on the forward strand.
TATATTTCTACTCCAATTGGTATTTTGAAATATAAACACTTAAATGGTGGTTGTCACAAAAGCTTGATGGACATAAATTAAATATTGAAGAACAGTAAAAAAAATTATAATGAATATACGCATGTTATATGGCGCATATTTAGCAAAATGCTCCTCTAGAGTTAATTTTTCTAGCTGACTAATGAGTTTATGGTCACCGAATAGCCTATGTTTTTCTGTGGTAAATGTGACGTTTTTGTAACATTGAGCGATTACACGAGACAGGATTCAGATTTTGGTAACTTGTGCTTTTTATTTTTAACATAGCTTCAGATGTTCATTCATGTTTATTTCATGCTGTAACTGCAATTAAAGCGGAGATAATCGGTTCAGCTTTGCGCTGCCACTTCTAACTGAGGAACTACAGCGATCGGTCACTCCACATTAAACGGTGCCAAAACAGCATTTAATATTTGAATATTGTAATAAAATGGACAGAATTTGAAATCTGAGACTTTGTTTCATATCAAAGGTAACAAATCACAAAGCTTATTGCAATTTATTGGATGGGAGGCGCGCTACAATGTTTCGTTCATTATCTGACAGGCGAGACTAGTCGATTCTTGGGATTTATGAATCGATATTTATTTCATAAAAGTGAGAATAGATTAAAATATTTTTTACCCAGCCCTAGTATAAATCATTAGTTACTTGACCATATAAAAACAGCACTTAGTTGCAATAGATATAAGGCAACTAATAGTTTTAATATTTAAACCCTAAATTTGACATCCAACAAAAACGATTAAGTTACTAAGTTTAAATGGCAACAGCAGCATTACATAATTTGCTTGCATTCACAACAGGTTACTTGCATGAAAATGGAAATGTTTGCATTATGATACTATTAACAGTAAAATGTAAATGTTTAATATAAAGTGCTTGCGTTGTACACTGTAAATTTTAGTCTTTTTACCAAATTTTTTTTTCAGTACAGTTGTTTTCAGTTGCAAAGACCTGACTAATTACATCAAGACATGGCACAACAGACCGAACATTAAAAACCGTTTGATTTATCAGCAAGAATAAATCAAGTCAAAATAATCAGTCTGCAGGACAGATGTTTGACCCGTAAGTTTCCAGTATGTGGTGAGTCACCATCAGATGGGGAAAAACTCCCACCCATGAAGATGAACAGAGCAGTTTGTATCAACCTAAATCCCTGACTATTTATAATGTGCTGTTAATGTTCAGGTAACATATGTTTTTTCATTGTTACGTTGGCAATATATAATATATGGCAATATGTGTCTATAAAAAAATTATACATTATTTACGGATACCCCATGTTTATAGATTTATTTTTCTTTTTTTATGCTTTTGAGGAGTTGATGTTTTGATTATTTTGCTTTTGTGTTAATTAAAATAATGAAAAATATATATTATTTAAAAAATTCCTATGCGATTTCTATAGCAGTTTATGGCTTTGGTTTTCCAACATCCCTAAACTACAGATTTTATTTGTGCTGGATCCAGATTTTACAGGAAACTCCCTGCAGTTATATACATATTTTACTCTGATTCTGATATTACGTTACAGTATGTTTGACAGTCATAGCTTTGAGAATGCCAACACGTTTTATGTGACTGTTGTAAGTACGGACCAGTGTTTATATTCCAATGTGGGTATTCATTGTCAGGTTGAATGCATCTCTTTGACAGTTTTGGGAAAATGTCCTCTTGGGAGTTGGTGATGTGCGAGACAAGGGGTGAAAGAACCCAACCCTGTGACGGGACAGGTTACAGTGTCTCTTACAGCCCACACCTCTAGGGTGACTGGATTCCTGGATCTGTACAAAGATGAGGTGTGTCAAAGGTGACTCGGGGACTCTGAATGGGTGACAAAAGAGTGTGGATTGATAGATTGCACAGTTACATCTGTTGCTTGTGATACAGCTGGTATAACAGACATAAGCATGGACCATTAGAAAAATGCCAATTGCTTAATCCGTGTAACCCACAGATGTTTACTGATGCAACTCATGCATACAGACACATGTCATGTGGCATTGCTAATCACACTCATAAGGTCTGATTCAGCAAGTTTTGAATGGCTGCTTTGGATGGGAATTGTGAGGACTTTAATGATTCCCATTCCGGTTCCATTAATGGTTCTGTTTGTATATTTGACTAAGGTCTATTTGGGGAAAAACAAGATAATAAATGTAATCCAATCATTGCAAATTTTGTTTACACAGGCTTTTTAAAGGACTAGTTCACTTCAAGAATAAACATTTCCTGATAATTTTATCACCCCCATGACATCCAAGATGTTCATGTCTTTCTGTCTTCAGTCAAGAAGAAATTAAGGTTTTTGAGGAAAACATTCCAGGATTTTTCTCCACATAATGGACTTAAATGGTGGCCAACGGGTTGAAGGTCCAAAATGCTGTTTTCTAATGCAGCTTCAAAGGGCTCTACACGATCCCAACTGAGGAATAGGGGTCTTATCTAGCGAAAAGATCTGTCATTTAAAAAAAAACAAAAACAATTATATACTTTAATTACAAATGCACGTCTTGCACTAACACCACAATGCACGTCCGCAAATTCACGCATTACGTCATCACGTTGGAAAGGTCACACGCGGTTAGCTCTTCGTCTTTGTATTCCGGTTCAAAAGAGTAGGGTAGGGCAAAAAACTCCATCTCATTTTCTCCAACTTCAAAGTCGTCCGATGTCATTGTTTTACCTTTTTTTGTAAAGGTCATGTGACTTTTTTTGCACGTTCGCTTTGGGTCGGTACTTTCCAATGTGACTACGTAATGCGTGGTCGAGCTAGTGCAAGATGAGCGTTTGTAATGAAAAAAAAATATATATATTTTTTTTTTTTAAGAAAATGAACGATTGTTTCACTAGAGCCCTTATTCCTCGGCTGGGATTGTGTAGAGCCCTTTGAAGCTGCATTGAAAATGCAATTTGGACCTTCAGCCCGTTCGCCACCATTTAAGTCCATTATATGTAAGATTTATTTGTTTTTGACTGAAGAAAGACATGAACATCTTGGATGACATGGAGGTGAGTAAATTATCAGGAAATTTTTATTCTGGAAGTGAACTAATCCTTTAATTGACTTTTTGTAGTCTTTTAAAAAGGCAACATAAATGGATTCCAACAATTGGATATAACTATATTAAATACAAATCCTAAAACAAAAATGTTGCAACATATATCATTCATTCATTAAATTTTATAAAATATTACTGACATTGTCAGTAACTGCAGTGATTTAAGTCTCCCAATCCTTAAGTATTACAAAACACAGTAAGTAAACTGTACGAGTTTAATTTTCTAAAAAGAACCAACACAGAAGAGTCAATTATTCGAGAATCGGACTGCACTAGTTGCCCACATATGGTTTCGATTCGCTAAAACAAAGTGGCTCATGAGAGTCATTTGTTTGGGATTCGGACTACATTAGTTGCAGTCTATAGTTTTAATTCACTAAAACAAAGTGGCTCATTTGTTTAGGAATCGGACTACATTAGCTGTACCGTCTATGGTTTTGATTCCTTAAAACGAAGCTGCTAATAAGAGTCATTTGTTTGGAAGTCAGACTACACTAGTCACAGTCAGTGTCTTGTTTTGATTCATATAAACAAAGCGGCTCATAAGTCATTCATTGAAAAATACTGACTGCGCTATGGTATTGCAGCACCACTGAATAGTGCAGAAAACATTGTCACAGTGTTTTAGTACCATATTCCGTTCACATTGCTGAAATAATGCAAGCCTGAGAACCGTTATTGAAATGGGTTCTGTTAATGGTAAACTTTAACAGAACCCAACTTTTTTTACAAAATGGAGAAAGACATTTTTTAAAGTCAGACAGTATAGTCTACCAGAAGGTGTTTAACCAGCTGAATCTTGACACCTTGGTCACGGTGACACAGCATATTGCATATTGGAGCACACAATAAGTGTTGTAGAGAAATGACCGGAAGACAGACAGACAAAGGGGTTTAACAACAAGTGGTTCAGAGCAAGACACTAACCGTATATGAAGGACAATAAGGCCTGCGAGAGGAAACAAACAGTACAAGTGAGCAGATGGCACACTGAGCAGAGGGTCGTGTCTCTTGGGTCCCAGGCTGCAAAGATCTGATTTCATCCATTCATTCTCCTCAGTCTGGGAGGAAGCCACCATCTCACTGGATTACAGATGCACCTGGAGTCCCCCGCAGGAAACCCCCAGTAACTTCCCTTAATTCAAAGTTAATCCTCCAAACAACCAGTTATATGTTTCCATGAGCAATTTTAAAAGAAATGTGGCAGTAGACCACAAAAAGTCTGAATTCTGAGAGAATTGATTTTCAAGATTTTCACACGAGCTTGTGATATGTATGGGACGGTCCCAGAGTTGACACAGCAATGTAAACAGTGTACTTGCATGTGTTATTCGTTCAAGACATTTGAAATCACATTGCTTCACCTGGCACGCTCTTTAGAGATTAATTAAAGGGTTCGTTGTCTCTGGCTTTGCGTTATCTTACACATTCGGCTACAGAGCCGCATTATTGATGGACAGATGTTCAGTCCAGTTGATTTGCATATAGATGGTCTGATAAATTATGGCTTAATGGACACACTTGTACACTCTTTTTGTGTGCTGTGCTGTGACTTGTGAATGGACAACTACATTCAGTGTTTGTTGTGACCAAACAAGTGGTAGTCAATACCACACTACTCTACATACACTATAGTATATAGTGAAAATAGTATGCATTTTTTTTGTATGCATAGAAATCAATTGCCAAGTGAGAATATTCAACAGAGCTCACTTTATGAAATACTGTATCATAAAATGCATTGTGCTCTGTCCTATCACTGATGAACAGCAGTCTCTGCATAAGATAAAGCTTTCAAACAAAACACAGTGCTTCCAAAGAATGTGGCCATGATCACACTGCTGTCACATTGCCCTGACCCAATATGGGGAAATATGCATTTTCAACCTCCTTTAGTTTCTGACAGGTCTGAACATTCCAGACACCAAAAAAATATACTCCAAAGCTGACAACAACACACTTTATGGACTTTTTTTGGGGGGGGGGGGGGGGGGGTTATTTTTATTTATTTATTTTTAAAGCAAGAAATAGTGTTCTTTTGTTGTGGTTTTCTTTTCTTGGTTTGTTCTATGATTAAAGATGGCAAAACATAGATGATATAAAAGGCTTGTTCACTACGTGCACAAAAATATTAGTACTCCTACTGGTGTTCCCTACAAACATCAGTGCCGCGATATTCCCTTGAAAAGTTTTCCTTTACTGTTTCACGTCATCCCCCTCAAGCCAGTAAATACATCTTTTTTATTTCCTTTAGCTTTTGGTTTTATTTTTAGCCAAGAAGCTCAATATACACAAGACCCTGTGTCTGTGTGTGTTGGTGTTGCTCAGCCTCAGGTCATTTAGATGGAGGCTTTTTACAGTTACAGTCAAAGGTAGATAGTTTGACATTACTTACTTCAACCCTACGCTCCACTTCTTATTTGCAGTGGACTTCTCTGTGAATGGATGCACGACTGCCATCTGGGCTTCGAGCTAGTGTTTATAGTAAGTTTCTTACTAGAGAAATAACAAAAAAAAATTAAAGCAAATAAAACAACTTGGCGGTGTGTGTGTGTGTGTCTGTGTATATATCAGTGTTATCTTGGTGAACGAAAAGATTTCTGAACGAAAAATGGAAACAAAACGAGGGCAAATATGCCACTAAACTATTTGTGGGTCGAGTCTTCTGTCAGGGTTGCACTACTGTGAGGAGTGAGGAACGAGGAGACGAGGAGTAAGCTCAAACAAAGGTCTTTAATCACGATAATCCAAGGGGTAACACAGGGCAGGCTGGAGACACACGTAGCACATGGAGACGTTCAAGACTCGACAACCAAACATGAGGCAGACTACACTTTAAATACATAACAAGGTAATTAACGAGACACAGGTGGATCAGATAACACAATCAGACAAGGGAAAAACTAGGTCACTTGGATCAAAAACACACTCACACAGTCCAGGGGCTTGACACCAATCAATCAGTTACACTGGGGGGGGGGGGGGGGGACTTTATGGACCTTACTACCAAAGAGTGCAGGGATTTTGAACCACAAGAAAGAAAAAAAAGACTCATTATAAAAATAACAAACTGAATTTTGTTGGCACAGCAGGACACTTAAGAGGAAGAGGAAGCCCTGTTGTGGTTAATAAACAATGAAATACAGCCCAATTTAAGAACTTGGATTTCAATGGACACCATGATGAGTTATTCACAAGCCACTTCTGATGAAGCACTTTTTACAATATGCATAGAATATGGTGGAGACAGGAAAGTTGGAATAAAAAAACCTTGCTATATCTTTTTTTTACTTGTTTGGCTGGTGATTTAAATTAAAATAATAATTCAAATATATAAATAATATAGTTAAGATTGAATTTTTCTTTTTAAAGAAGTCTCTAATTCTCACAAGCCTGCATAAATACAGTAAAAACCAACTCTGGCTCCTATAAAAACATTAATATGGTGTATTATGCAATTTAACAAAAACGTTTTATATTTTCATATTTTTTTTTACATGTAATTAATTCCTGTGATGGCAAAGCTAAAATTTCAGCAGATTTGGTGCTGAATCTTTTGATCAATGTATGCGTTCCTGTTGAATAAAATAATAATTTCTTTAAAAAATACAATAAAATCTTATTTCAAACTTTTGAATATTAATGTATAAATGTAAAAAGTACACATTTTAATTATGTATAATTTCTAATTGAATTAATAGCATAAAATGCATTTAATTGTTTGAATTAATTGTACATATCAGTATTTGCTGAGAACACCCCCCCCCCAAATTAAGTCACTATATTGTGGCAGATAAAGCAGTAAACACTTCTATAAGTGGCTTAGGAGCCAGTATATTGTAATAAATACAATATATAATGAATCACAGAACATTAACACGTTAAATTGATAGTGCTATTTATTTTGTAATTATAATTAGAGTATAAAGGACTGGCATGTACACTAGTGTTTGGATAAAGGATTGAGTTTCACATTGCACATGGAAATCAGTTGCTATGGAGCAGGCAGTTAAATCAGTGATACTGAGAAACACACTAAGGCCTCAAAGTTTGTGGTTCAGAGGGATGGGACTTACGTTTCAAAGGGATTATTTTGTTTCTCCACAAACACCTCTGAACTCCACCTCTTGGAATAATGAATGGGAATGGCAGCAGACAGGATGGGAATCTGGCTCTGAGGTAAGCAGTTTCAAAGGCTTCTTAATGCACCAAAAGACACAGTGATGCTTTGCTTTTTTTATCCCACACACACAAACATATGCATGCTAGCACATGCCATACTACACTTAAAACACAGTACAGTACAACTCTTTAAAAAACACTTGGAGAGTTAAAAACTCAATGAGTCACTGAGCATGAGACAATTGACGGGCTGCCTGTCTGTGATATCTACAGGATGCCAGAGAACAGAGACCAGTCTCAGCAGCTGGGCTTGAAAATAGAAAAGAAAGAGGAAATGTATAGAGGACGCAGTTCTGTTCTTCCTGTCAACTTTTCCGACCTACTCACTGAAATTTTTGCCCTGTTGTCTGTCTTAAGTAGGGCTGTGTATGACCAGCAAAGTCACAATACGATACGTATCACGATTCAGAGGCCACGATACGATACATGACTGCACTGAATTTCACCTCAGCAGAATTTAGAAAAACAGCTGTTTATTAAACACTGCTTACTATAGTGCCATTTCTAACTATTGGCAGAGCAGGCAGTTCTCCATAACTGTACCACAGTACAATATAGGTAATGGCATATGTTTCATGTTTACATTGTGCACTCCCCACCAGGTACAATATTCTGATTGTTTGCATGTTGTTTTTAAGCTCATAAATAATAATGTACTTGTTCTAATATATCTATATTGTAATGTACTCATTATAATATGTTTAAAAAATAATTTACATTGCTGGTAGGTTATCATTGCACAAATTAACACTCTCTACAATAATAAAAAAAGAGAAGAGTTCTAAACTAACGCGCTGTCTTCACTGTATCTAACGCACACACGCTCAAGGCTGATTTATGGCTGATTTATACTCGAGCGTCAGCAAGTTCACTATGAGTGCGCGCGACGTCGTTTCACGTTGCGGTGTGCACAACATTTTTTGTAACTTTCCACGCAGCTCCGCTTCCAACTAACGTAAAAAAAAAAAAAAATCAGAAGAGTTCTAAACTAATGTGCTGTCTTCTGTATCTAACGCACATACACGCTCAGTCACTCACACAGATCACGTTGCGGCCGCACTCAGACATTCAGGAACAAACATTTTAGCGCTGCCCCGCAATTTTATAAACTAAATAGCTTAATTGCTCAAGAGCTACATTATCTTTCTCAACAAGGACCTGGTAGCATCATTGTTTCTAAATGAATTAAAGCCATAGCTTTACTGTTAATAGAGAAACGCGGCAAAACGGTAGTAATTCATACATACACAGCCGCTCTCTCTCTCTCTCTGTCGTAAATGAACAGTTGGTGAATCACACTTTTCTGAGAATAGACTTGAAGTGGAGATAGCTAAACTGCAAGCTAAGCGGTGTTTTCAGAAAGCAAG